>NC_073744.1:34159060-34419060 GCF_029784135.1 Toxorhynchites rutilus septentrionalis | reverse complement strand
TCAAGTATCTTTCTCTCACGCCACCTTCAAGATTAAATAAACGCTCACAATGTACCTGCGATAACGTGAATCGCTTCGATCCTGTTTCGAAGATAATCTACAAAAAGTAAACATTATACAAGTGCGGACCGAATATTTATTTTATGTATGCTATTATAATAGTTCTAAATTTGAAAAATGTTGGCAGGGAATCCACTGTATTTAATACGATTAATTTTCATTTAAAAAAAGCACAAAAAAACAGAAAGAATCAGGATCATTCCAGTAAAATCAGGCCAAATCGAGTGATCGTCAGGATATCAGGGAGTGTGCCAAAAAGTCTGGGAAATCCTGAAAAACCGGGAAGGTTGGCATCTCTGTACATGTGTGAGTTTCATCACTGCTTGCAATCATCATACCTACAAATGCATGAAAAGGAAAGTTACGAATCGTTCATTCCGAAGGTACGCATAGCATTTTGTAGTTTTGGTACAGTTGAAGTGTTCCTCTAATTTACTCCAAACTTTGATCGATCGGCTTAGGGAAGCGGCTTAACGTATCAATTAGAAACGTTCACAGGAGTAAAATATTCCATTTTCATGCGTTTATTCTTCACAAAGTTATAGTATTTCCAAAATTACCTAATAACTTCGACTTCACACTCTGTTCCTCTATTATTATTTTTTTGTCTACTGTAGACAACTGACCATCACTCCCACAAACATGAACGCCCAGGAGCTCACTGGTCAAAACCGTCTGAAACCGTCCCGAAAAACTTTTCAACTTGATATACACGCTTGAATCAACATTCCATTTGTACGACAGCTGATGATATCAGTTTTCAGTACCGAATCGGTGATCCAAGGACCACCCACCTGCCATCGAGAATTCCCGAACTAAATTATGTTTATCACGGAGAGAGCATATAACGTCGACCCTTCGACAACAGCAACAGAAACTGCTTCCAACAATAAAAGTTCTGCAAGAGGAAGGAAAAACAAGCAACAGCTCTCACAGCCAACTGCTAAAACAGCATCTACCAACGTGTGCGCTCAAAATTGCCCGTTGAAATAGTTCTGGGAATGAGAAAAAAAAAATGCAAACTTTTGCCAGGACGATTTCCCAGCACGGGGGATTCGCCACCAACGAAATGGGTTGGGCCCCTTTTCGAAAGTGGAACAGATGGAAACAACTCATATAAATCGAAGCAAAAATAGTGTACGATTCCGGCTGAGGATAAACTTTACACCCGGAGCCGGCTCCTGCTGGGGCGAAAATTCCTGCCTTCGCTGGAACCTCCCGGTGTTTGTTTGAGTCGGAACATAATTTGGTTAGTGGAAGAACTGAATCGAGAATCGAGCGGAAATCATCAATTCCGAGGGGGCTGCGCTGCGAGACGCACATAAATATACGCTCCGGGTTCCGGTTTGACCCTGAATTTCGATGAAATACATTTGACTCTATGTGGAAAATGAATTACGCTCAATTTGATTTTTTTTACTAAATAATAAACATCAAACCCGAATCAAGGTGATGACTTGCCGGATTATCATCGCGGGCATTCAACAGATTACCCACCGCTTTCAAACGCAGACATGGTGGATTATGTCGATAGTGCGCTGTAAACATGAATACCACCCCCATCCCCAAGGCCTTAAGAACTGTAGCTCCAAAGCGAGCAGCAAACAGCTGGATTGTAATTCTGTATGAATCACCGCTTAGTTTCGTCCGGTATCCACGATAAGACAAAGGTTTATCGTTCCCTTTCGACATCGCCATCCGAGTGAGTGACTGATTCGAGCAAGCAAATTTTAGCATTGAACATTGTCACGAATCATCGTTCCAACAAAATTCCCAGACAGCCATCATCACGAGGTGCTCGAAACATCATTCTAACGTCACAAAGCACTGAAGGTAGGAAAACGCATTATCAGAACTTCAATCGACAGCGATATCAAAGTGTACCAAAGCCGCACTAAAACCACCGCTTGAAAGCTTTTAAAATTCTCAGCGTTCCACCGAACCATTCAAAAAATCCATAATCCCATAAATTATTCGCCACCAGCCATCCTCTCGTGAGCAGAGGATAATTCGAGCGGTAGTAATTCTCGAATCTAGGGTAAGGACACGCGTCTGCAGGGGACCGCACAGCTTTGTCCGGATATTGCAGCTTCTAGCGGAGTAACTCACCGGATTTTCCCCCAGCCACTCGCCACGTACCAATAAAAACGTATCCGGAGAAAATTTCACCTTATAATACGGCACTCTGGTTGACTGACTGGCTGACTTCCGAGCGCTCCGTATGTGCATCAAAGTCCTACCGTCGTCCTTTTCTTCGTCGGCCGCGCTCGATGGTTGCACGATAAAGAGTGTCCGGAATACGAGACGAGGGTGGAAGTCTGCTTTTGGCCGAGGTCAGAGCCTCCAGTGAAAGTTCGGCACGCTGGATTGCACAAGGTAGTCCCCCTCTCGACAGCAGGTGGATTCGTTTGACCGTGGATCTACTCCGTTGATAACGCAATCGTTATTTATAAACATAATTCTCCCCCGACACCAAAATGTGCGAGTGGAAGAAACATTCAATCGATAATCGGAGTGCAACAATCTGGGTCAGTGATAATAGGCTTAGGAAAAGGGCAATAAAATTAAGAGAAACAAATCTTCATAAATATTCATACTCGCCAAGGCGACTCGCTCTGTGCGTTCTTGGCAGCGGGGACAAGCGCCGATTGGGAAATTATCTGTTCCGATGCCCACTCAAGTTCACAGTCATTAGGGCAGCGAATCGACGGAGAAACATAACTCGTGAATTATGCCAACAATACAAGGAACAGTTAAATCATGGCATCCGAATGGGGCACAACACAAACATCAGAATCAGAATCAGCTCTCGAAAATTTATATGCAATTAAGCCGTTCCCTTTGTGAGAGGGAATCCACTCATTAAATTCGAGTCCACAACAAATAAAAAATATTCATATCTATTCCATCCGATTTCACGATCCCAGCCTCGGTCTTCACTTTCCCGCAAAAGTTTGTCTTCGTCGTCCACGAACACTTCACCCATCGACAACATTTCCCGTCACGATGCAATTTACTTCCAACAATAACTCACGGAAAACTTGTTTTGCATATTACATCATATTCATTTTCCTCCATTGCTCTGCGAGTTGATGAAATTACTCTCCGTATGAATTATTCATGCTTACTAGTTCACAATATGCGGATTCCGAGCGCTGCTTGCTTGCGGAGAGAGTGGCCCCCCGGAAGCCCATAGAAACCAAGAATCCTTTCCGCTTTCCGGCGGCATTGTCTTTAACCAACATTTGTCCTTACCCGGGGGCTGTAAAGTTGAGACGAATAACTTTAACAAGTACTTTGCATCATTATTTCAACCTCGAGTGGGTTTCGTTTGAATCGAGCGAAGAAGAGGGGGCGGGAAAGTGGACGAACACAGCAAATAACTTTCACAGCGGCGGGGAATTCGCCCCTGGCCAGTGTGACCATTGCATTGTCCGTTGCATTGCTCGGTTGGAATTTAATCTTCTCTGCGCTGTAATACCTGTGACTCGTTTTCGATAATAAGTACGTGATTCCGACGCCGTTAGAGCTTCCCGATGGACCATGGAAAGAGTTCGAGAATTAATTTGCGTTCTGTAAAGGTATCTACAGGTCGCTCGGGAACAGCTCGATATTCGAAGGTTGTTGCTACTGTTAAAAGGAGGATTCTGGCGAATCCAGAATTTTTCATTGATGAAAATGACGAAGCAACGTATACTGGTATTGTTGCAGGTTCGATTTAGTCATTTATGACACCTTCTTCATAACACTAATAAAAAAGACCTTTGGTTAATGCCGAGGACATACAGCCGAAAAAACATACAGTGATAAGCGTGAAAGAGCCCACCTTGCATATTCAAAAACTTTTCTCAATTTCTGCACTATTTCATCAAAAACTACTACAGTAATTTCATGGAATTGTATACAAGCTGTCACTCTTTCATGTTATTAACAAGTTTTGCAATTTTTGTTAGATTTTGTTTACTTCTTTAAAAGTGTACAAATATTCGTTGACAAAAATAAAAGCCCACCCCCAAAATATAATATTAAAATCACTCAAGACCTTTGAGTAACCCATCGTTCCCTCATGTAATGACAGCTAGGGCTGCGCGATATTATGTACAACCTTTCAGTGATTCAGTTGACGCGATATAAACAAAGTGTTGTTTACGTTGGCGCATAAAAGTCGATTGTTGTTGAACAAAATCAAAATGGGTAGAAAGAAAATCAGCATGTCAGTCCGAAATCTTGTTGTTCATGGTCATTGACAGCTGATTTCACAGCGGAAGATTGCAGAGAAATTCGAAATAAGCCGGAAGCAGTCCGTGAATTTGTGCATAAGCACAAAGCTTAGCTTGCCGACAGATCCGGAAAAGGCCGTCGTCGGAAACCCGAGAACCGGGAGGATCAACGAATCATCCGGGATGTGAAGAAATCTCCAAAAGTATCAGTCAAAGTCATATAAGAAAACCTCTTGTTGTCGGTATCGTTGACGGTTGACGTACTCCGGAGACTAGCTGAGAATGAGCCGATTCACAAAAAAACGTCCGTTTATCAGCAAGAAAAATAAACTGAAACGGTTGAAATTTGCGCGGAAACATGTTGACAAACCCAAAGACGTTTGAAAAAAAAAATATCAAGAGGTTGTATCCGAGAAACGACTGCTTAGGACGTAGGACTACGCAATCTTTTTTTTTAAATTTATCTTTTCGGATATCATTTGCGAGTATGTCGAAATTTCATAAATAACTCTTGAGTAAAAAGGGTTTTTATTATCTGTATTATAGTGATTTTCAACTCATTTGGCTGGTTCGTCACTTTTTACTTCCATTTTTGGAAGAATGTCGAGAGTGAGAATTGAACTCGTGACCTTTAGCGTGAGAGGCATGGATGTTACCACTACGCCAGATCGTCTCCAAGCTAGTAAAAAGTTCCGGGGATCCTGAAAAAGTTTAAAGGCTTGCGTGGTTTTGTAGAATAATTTCGAGAAGCATCGATTATTCCCTGCCATTGCGAGAACAATACACTAATTGATCATGTGTCACAATTTATTTCTTTATATCAATGCACGCATTACACTGAGTATTTAACGGGAGGCATCTTCCGTGCATCGCCATTCAACAAGCATCAAACACGCATCTTACCGATGCACACAGTGGTAGCGATAAAAATGGAACATCGTGAGAATGACCGTTTATGAAAAATCGTTACACGACTCTCGGTCAACACCGTCAACAAAGCTCGGAGCTTGTTGCATCAGAACAGAGCCGATGTGCACGAGAGCAAATACGAATGGTAACTAGTGATCTCCGATAATCGTTCGATTAATCGATTAATCGAAGACTTCCTACAGAAATCGATTTTTGATCGAACGAATACTGCACAACCAATAATCGAAGCGAACGAATAATTTACGTCGATTAATCGATCCAAACGCAGAGAGAAAAAAACGTACGGCCGCTGCAGTTTTATGCTGAAAATCAATCATTATCTTTGACGCTCCCTTAAGTTCATAAACGAAGCTCAATGTCGTCAACGACTTTAGGGGAGCGTAATTGATTTTCAGGCGGAATGAACTTTTTTTTTGATTCCATATGGCTTTCTAGCAAATGAGAAATATTAGTCTAACGGATTATTTCTCTCAGTGTTGCGATTAATCGATTAATCGATTATTCGAGTCGATTAATCGTATCGAAAAACAAACTGCTGAAAACTATTCGATTAGCTGATGAACGAATAATTCCAAAAATCGGGGATTACTAATGGCAACTAAAAGTATCGAAGGTGTGTTATTCACATGTACAGGAAATGAACAAGTTCTATGTTTCGCGCAACGAAAACAAGCAACACACACGAATATTGTCTTTTCGCTATCCTCCCTCGCTGTTTCTACTCTAGCGGTTGCATAAGTTGCCCGTTATTGACAGCTCTGTTCGGGAAAGCACACAAATGAACAGAACAAATGTATGGGGAAATGGGAATGCTTCCAATTTTCATCAATTTAAACCATATGCAGACTATGGGATTGTAATGTATATCAAACAAATCTTTGAAAAATTCCGATTTGATTAGTGTGCAAATCGTTAAAATCCATTCACAGCAAAAATAGTTATTAGCGTTAACTTTATTTCATAAAAACGTGACCTGTTTTCTGATTTGGCACCCTTAATGTAAGACGTAGTCCTACGTAAAAAAAAACTTTGGACTGACCATTCGAAATTTGAACTTTTCTACAAGAAGCGGCTTGGAAGAGTGTGGCGGAAGGGCGATGAAGGATTGCAGGAAAGTCATCTGCAGACTACAGTCAAGCGCGAAGGAGGCAATGTAATGATGTGGGGGATACTTTTCCCTGGGCTGGTGTGGGAAATCTGGTGCGAATTCACGAAATCATGACAGCAAATGTTTACATTGACATCCTTAAGGCAGGATTCTAGTCTAGAAATTTGAAAAACATATTTTTTTCCTTCATATTTCTGTATTTTAGGCATTCAAGAATATACGCTAGAAAGGTCATATCGAAAATCCTTTTATTTACCGAGTTAGAGCTATTTTAGTGATGCGGTATCTACCCTGGTACAGCCAAAACAATGAACATCAAACGTGTTTTCCTCGAAACTAGTTTTTTTTCAAACTGGCGTACACGATATCTCAAGCCCTACTGAACCGATTCATGTCGAATTTATATGGATACAATCTGCAGGCATCTCTCTATCGCATGAACCTCTAAAAAAATGATATTTTTTTTTAATTTCACTATTTTTAAAAAATTGGGATGCGTAAGAAAACGTTTTAAACCACTTTTTGTTTTTCAAGCCATTTTGTCAAAAATGATGTTTTTGACTTGTCCGAGGTTCATCCGATAGCGGCATCTTTACTGATTCAGAATCTGTTCGATTTTTTCGTTTTAGGTAACCAGAAGGGCTGGAATCGTGTGCGCCATGGCACAACTTTTTGTTAACCCTCTCACTTCATCAGCTCTTAACTACAGACCCCGTTCGATTTTGGCAACACGCCCGTATATTTTGTGTTGCCAAAATCGAACAGTGCCAAAAACGAAGGTTTTTTTTTTTTTTTTTTTTGAACATTTTACTTGTAAATATGTTGGGATCAATCGAAAATGTCGCGAATATTTCAATTTTTTCAACACACACCACCCTCTCCCCTCCCGTTTAATATGAATGAAATAAAAAAAAATATATGTAAAAGCCAGAAATAATATTGCAAGAGCCAGAACTTTTATCAAAGAGTATGAAAGAGTATGATATTTTTTTATCTAACGTGCAAGAGCGAAGATTTACTGCTGAACAAGTGTATAATGTCGATGAATCGGCCCTTTTTTATAAAGCTTTCTTCAGGTAAACTTTGATGTACACTGAAGAGTCTACTGCTCTGGGGCTAAAGATGGCAAAAGCTGGAGTTACCTTTATGCTATGTGCAAATGCTACGGGTACCCACAAATTGCCGATGTTTATTATTGGAAAAGCTAAGAACCCAAGGACTTTTAAAAACGTTCAAATTCCTGTTGAATATGCTACATCAAACAATGCATGGATGACTCACACCATATTTCAGAAGTGGTTTCACGAGTTTTTCGTACCAAACTTTTTTTTGAAAATTTTCCAGTAGAATGGGAATCGAATCAAAGGCCGCTCTCCTTCTTGACAATTGTACGGCCCATCATTTCCAACATGAGCTTCTTTCGAATGACGGCTTGATAGAGGTAAAGTTTCTACCGCAAAATGTGACCTCTGCAGCCCATGGACCAACAGTTTCTTCAAATTACCAAAACGAGGTACCGAGACAAACTGCATCTCTAAGTTGCCAATGAGTCTGACTTTAAGCAACGGATTAAGAAAATCGACCTTAAAGACGCTTTTTTTTGGCTGCATGAAGCATGGATGGATGTCTTCGAAACAGTGATTCAACGATGTTGGAAAAATTCCAGCCTATATGGAGCCTATAGCATAAAGTTGGAACGAAGCTGATGCACGAAGACGACGTTGCGTATATTGTTCAATACCCAGATGGACATCGACACAGTTGAAACAATGGAATACCCCGAGGAAGAATTTTGCGTTAATGAATACTCAGACGCTAAAATTATCGCTATAGTACTGAATAAGGCTGACAAAGGCTGTGACGGCATAGAGGAAGAAGGAAATGATGAGCATGGAGACGAAGATTCGAGTTTGGGGGACATTGTACCTCCAGGTCCAGCATTGTCCCGAACCCACCAAGTCGCTCAAGAACTGGCTCGGGTAATCGAATGGGCTGAAGATAAACACTTCGAGATGACTGATATTCTGCACCTCAGAAAGTTCGTAATGCTGCGCTGCAGATATGTTTGGATGAATAAACTTGTGACAAAATATTTCCGAATACAATATTGTTTATCATGAATTGAAATATTGTTTTAATATTATTTGAAAATGCATCAATTACTTGAATAATTTTTTTTTCAATATTGAACAAGGTCGTTGGAAACCACAAATGGCTACCTCTGCGGTACCAAGGGGGAAAACAAGGATGTGGGGGCATATTCAGATGAGGCCAGAAATGTCCTATGCACCTATTATGTTCACCAATTGACTACTTTTTGGATTCTAAGTTGTTAGAGTTTCAATAGATAATAAAAATATTTTTTGTTTTATTTTTACGGAGCTCGAAAAAACGTCCGAAATTCGTGTCTCTACACTAGAATACCCCCTTAAGGACAACGAATCGACGAAAAACTGGCCTACGAAAAGGCAGGACAACGATCCGAAGCATACTGCTTAGACGGCCAAAGCCTATTCCCGTTCACGCAAAAGAAAACCCCTTGAATGGTCACTACAAAGTGTTGATATCAACCCAAGTGAGAACCTGTGGGCCACTCATCTTTAGTTCTCAATCAGTTCAAATAACCCATTTGGGGTGGTTTTGACCAAGTTGCGCCATGTTGTAGTGTATATCTCGTTCTACGCAGAGGATACTGCTCGTTGAAGCTCTTCAAATCACTCATACTGCTTGTATGCTGCTTCTACTATTCGTACGATCACTCCTCATAAGTTCTTGGTAGGGTTTTGAACGAAGTACTTCGATTGACTGCTGTTTTCACATCAAAAACAATGTAATAATTGGGTAATTTGACATCAATTCATGACATCCGGAAAGTCCTGGCATGGTTCGATGAATAAGGGCTTCAGATTCTGAACTGGTCATCTTGTTTAACAGATCAAGCATACCAAACAAATTCTAGAGAATTTCCGATTCGATTTGTATGCAAATCATGAGAATTCGTTCACAGTGAAAATAGTTATTAACGTTAACTTTATTTCATAAAAATGTGACCTGTTTTCTGATTTGGTACTCTTCCTGAAAGACGTAGTTCTACGTCAAAATGAGTGGTTCTATAGTTGTGAAATGCAGTGTATTATGAAATGATCCTGATCCGTTTTCGTTCTATGATGTTTTTTTGCTCTAAATGAACCATCCGGTCTGTGGTCATCTCGTTGTGCTCCGTTCAGTTTTCTCTTTAATCAACTATGACCGCTCTGTTATAATATTATGAGAAGTTCGAAAATTGTTAATTTTAATCTAAGAATAATCTCCCAGAGGCGTTGGAGTTTTGAAAATTGGTTACCGACCTAAAAAGGCTCCGATTTTTTTAGTCTAACACTAGTAAACAGAAAAATCAACTATCCAATCGAGTCGCTTCCCATCCCCATCCGGTAGCACACTGAACACTGAAGGAACCTTCCCCACCAACCGACCGCAACGCCGACACTAGACAAAACAACAATCATCACCAGCAGGTGCCGAAAAAGGGATAACCTGTAAACAAGAATAACTGCGTTTCAGTTGAGTTAGGACCGAGTTGTTGCTTTCTATCCTTGTGTCTACTCCCGGCACCAACGGCGGCGGCGGATCGAGTCCTACCACCCATCTGTTTCGGTTGCTGCTCACATATACAGAAATATATTTTTGTTTAAATTGGGGCTGTGCGGTTACGCCGCGCCGGTCGGCCTGGCTGGCGAATGCCGGGAAAGAATCTATTAACGAGGTAACATTACATTTTCGGGACGCTTGTTGGGCTGTTCATTTTGGGGGTGCTTGGATGAGGAGAATGTTAGAAAACGGAACAATATCCGTGCTTGGTTCGTTTTCGAAATTTAACGGGGAAGCTCAGAATGATTAACCACGGGTTCGATGTATGAATTGGCCGTTGCGCTGTTATGATTTTCCCTACAACGGATAGGGATGAACATCGTTTTTGAAAACATTTCTTGTTTCATTATCTTGTGAGCACAAGTTCAAATCTCAAATGTTACCGTTGTATAGAGCACATTGTTTCATGTCGTGTCTGTCAAGTTTAATCTATTGTCTATCTACGAATTTTCTATTTTTGAAAATTCCTCTTCTCCGAAATTGACACTTTGAAGCGGCGTACGAAGTGATTCAACAAATGTTCAGTTAATGTTGAAAGCATCGTATTGAAAATCTTTCACAATCATTCCAGTCATATTCCTCTCTGTTAGTGTTAGTTTCCCAACAAACTCCCGTGGTCAACATTCGATGGCATCAATGCGAGCGTCTCCGTAGCCACATTGGCTGCGCATTCGCTTAGTAAGCGATCGATCGTGAGTTCAAAACTCAGGACCCTCATTGACCATCTTTGTGTTGTTACAGAATAGCTACGTCCACGCAACAATCATCAGCGATGGAGATCGATCCACGGTCGAAATTAGATCGATTCATCCATACAACTGCTCTGCTCTGCAAGACACATCGGGCTGCTGTTCTATAAATAGCTCAACAATGATCAATCAACTTTCTCCGCTGTCCGGTGGTCTAACTGGATAATGGAAGAAAAATACAATACAGAATACTCTTACGCCTAAATGGCTACTGTGTAAATGTACCATATGCAAATGGTATAGAAGGAATACTGGCGAATGGCAACTGTGTAATGTAATGTGCTATAATTATAGATATGATAACCATGTGACATGTACACGATTAAAATTCGGCTCTGTTTACAGCTAAAATGCTAATGAGCCTGAAATAAATAAATGGGATAAAAAAAAATGCGAGCACTGACTCATGTGTTCTTCCTATCTTACTCCTCGAAAAAAACAAATCGTGTTGTTTGACGTGAATGTCACAGAAAAAAATTTGAAAAATGGTCAACGAGAATATTTAATATTACAAATTCCCGGTATATATTTGACAGAATGTTAAAGCGCAACGCTCTTTATAATTTCCGAATTCAACTGAATTCAAGATATTTACTTCGTAAGTAAAATTCTTTGTAACTAATAAATTCAATGAATAAGTCTGACCAATGTACAACGTTTCCGGAAACGAAACATCAAAATTAATTTTCCTCCCAGACGCTTCGTTTCGAGCAATAGCATCACCATAATTTCCATAAAAATCTTCCTCTCTCTTGTTATTAGGTCTCAATGAACGTATTCGCTGCCAAACATGGTTCGTTCATCAGTTATTTTCGCTCTATTTTAGCCAAATCGGTTGAATAGTTTTTAGTCAATGCTTTCCCGAAATTTCGAAAACATGGTTTTGAGAAAAACGCGATTAAAGTTTTGTCACACGCTTTCATACACTACGGCGCGCTCTCTTCTTCTTCTTGAATGGCGTTAACGTTCCCTGTGGAACTTTGGCCGTCTCAACGTATGTATTAACTAGTGGCATTTATTAATACTAAGTTGAGATTTCTTAAGCCAAATAACATGCCTTGAATGTATTCCGAGGGGGAGCATGCCCTTCGGAATACGCGTGACCACAGTGCGAGTCGAAGGAAATTTCTCTGACGAAAAATCCCCCGGCCAGAACGGGAATCGAACCCGAACACCCGGCATGATAATGTGAGACGCTAACCACTCGACCACGGGCGCGCTCTCTTATACTAGCTATAATTTTGAAAATATTTAAAATTTCGGTCTGATTTTTTTGAGTATATTTTTAAGATGTTTTTCTACCGAAAAATGTAAAAAAAACAATGGATGGGTTATACCTATGATATAATCGCAAGGTTGACGTAGGACTGCCGTTGGCTTAGTAATCATTCGTGTTTTTTCAATTAGCAATAATCGCACCTCGGATGTTCCTCATTGGGTACGATATCTCTGCTGCGTAGAGCTACCTTTTGTATGTATTGATTAAATTATTGATTAAACTAGTGAATGAATGCAACAATTTGCGAATTCAATTGCAAACAAATCTCTTTTTAGGTCAATTCATGTATTATGGTAGTGGTTATCGCAGCAAATAGGTATCAACTTTTTACCTAATCATCACACGGTACACGGTAAGCGTAGAAGTTCTACCCGCTTTTGTAGACCGTGTTAGCAAAATGAATTCCCGAGTGTAAAAATGAATGGGAGTATAATGTACTGCCAAGATCTGCAATGTCGATTTTCCCAACTTATTGGTTTCGGAATCTGTGTTGGGACAACACATTCCGGTTTGCAAAAATACAAGCGAGTGCAAAAGTACCCGCAGCATGCATCTCATTTGCAATGCTAATTTCCCACCTCTATGGTTTTGAAATCCGTGTTAGCGATATATTCCGATTTGCAAAAACGCAAACGAGTACAAAAGTGCCCGCGGCTTGCATCTAATTTGCAATGCCAGTTTCCCCTGGCTCCATGGATTTCAAGTCTGTGTTAGGGAAACATCCATTCATTCCAGCGATGGTACCTCAATCGTTGCGCAATCATAACTGACTGGATTTCCGAGCGACACTCGCTTTTATACCGATTGGTGTGATTTCAATAGCCTGTTTTGAAAGCATTTTTAAGGCTATTGAAACAAGTTTTTGGATCAAAAAGTAACAACCATAGAACGCGTAGACACTTTATCTTTCGAATGAAGTGTACATCATACCATTTCGTTCAGTTATTTTGGAGCTATTAACGCTCAAAATTTCGTTCTCCGGCGTAACGCTTTCGTTTTCGAAACTTTGAACTTACACCCCAGTATAGAAATGAAAGACGTAGTCCTATGTCAAAATCGATTTTTTGAACCAGTCACACCGGGCTACTACCTTAACCACTGTGAACTCATGTACAATTTGTAAACGAGAGAGAGAGAGAGAAACGAATTCAGTCTCAGAGCGGAGTCATTAAAATATGCCGCGAAGCTCATTTTATGGTGAAATATGAAATAAACACGGACGGAGTAAAAACAGATAGCAACGAAAGCACCCGAATGATGTTTGATCTGTATGTTGACAGAGAAACTGCTGGGAAAAGCGAACACAGGAGGTTTCGAGGAAAATACGTTTAATGTTCATTGTTTTGGCCGTACCAGGCTAGATAACGCATCACTAAAATGGCTCTCACACGGTAAATAATAGGATTTCCGATATGTCCTTTCTAGAATATGTTCTTGAATGTCTTAACAACAGAAATATGAAGAATTTTTTTTAATTTTTAATTTCTGGACTAGAATACTGCCTTAAGATACGAACCTCAAGACGTGCAGTACAAAGGGATTTAACGCGTATTCGAGTGACGCAAACGTTGACGTTCACCAGAAAGTTGAAGCCTGTGACGGATAAGGGAAAAGAAGAAAGCCAGCTCAAGTTATGTCCCATATACGCCCAAGACTGTGCCTTCTCCGACGGTCCTAAACAGCAAGGACAAATAACAATAGCAACATAAGCAACATTGTTTCGAATATAATTAATTAGTTGCTACGGTGTATAATCAATTTCAAGATACCCATCTATTCTCACAAGAAGACCTGCGGAAAAATGTTCCGGGACGTTCTGTGCCCGTAAATTTTGCATCCACAACATAACATCAAGCTGAAACACTTGAACAAGGTGCCGAATTTTAATTACATAGCGTCATTCCAATATTTACCAAAAACAACCAGGGCTCCAAATCAAACCAGTCAACGTTTGCAAACAACGGTACGGCATGATCAAACAGTATTGGGCCGTCCGACCCATTCGCACACCGCTTTTCTCGGTTGGTTCCGGTGGCTTGATTGTTTTCAATTGCCTTACTCATCACACGGTACCGCGCGGACGAGGACGAAACACCGGAGGTGAACCCCTGGCTTCCTTCCTTCCAGCAGGTGATTCGAATCGCGTAACCATATTGAAGCCCGCCGTTTGATTGGGGTGAAATTGGCGCTCGGCGACTTATTGCTGCTGTTGCTGCTGCAGGGATGGGCTCCGTTCGAATCCTCCACGGCTATGGTATTCCAATTAACAAGTTACAGTGATGTGTAGAAATAATTCACTTTCAAAGGATGGCGCTGTTTTCGTGTGGGTGTCTGTGTGCACTCTGCAATTGGTTGAGTGGGAAAGTTTGACGGTTGGTTTTTTGCTTTCCACATTTGAAATCGCGTTAGTTACCATAGGGGCCTTTCCGGTAGGCAAATAGTTCGTTGTATGATCGATTCCAAGCAGGCGTTGAGGGAAATTAAACTTCGGACCAACACTCATTTCGCTTGAGTAGTTGGTTGTGGCTAGACGTTTTTTTCCTTTCGTCGGCTGTCAGTAAAAGGAAGATCTTTTCCGTTTAATTTCTGATTTTTTTTGAAGATTTTCAAGCATGGGAGATGACAAAAAGAAAAAAGAGGAAAAGGAAGATCCGTGTGCCGCGTTCGTGGGAAGCTATGTGCTCAAGACTATGCGGCTGAAGGACGAGAAATGGCAGAAACTGATGGGGAACGAAGAGTTCAAGGTGATCGTGATGGAATGGGTTAAACGGGCCAACGTCCGGCGGCTAATCGTCACGCTAAATAATGCCGGAGCACTCATTCCGACGCACTTTTTCCCCACCGCCGGCAAGGGCAAGCGATGCTTCTTCGTGAAGGTGAAGGAGACGGTGCTAGACATTGACAACATCCGGGAGGTAAGCTCTCTGTGTCCGTAGGAGACATTATCGGCATCATAAAGTGTCCCGTCACTGACGGCTTGATTAAGCGACTGTTATATGCTGCGTGTGCTAAATCGAGACGAAAGTGAAGTGCATAAATCATTCGTCGACCTATGCTGAATGCTACAATCGTGCCGTATGTGTGTACATATATACAATCTGACACTACATCATATTTCCACTCGATAACAGACGCAACGTGACCAGGTGCAAAGCAAATTGTGTCTACCACTCATGCTAATGATGACGCTTCTGATGGGTGTTGTGGTTTTGCGGTCACACTGCAAATGCTCCACGATCAGGAGCTGCAGAGTTTGTTTTAGCCGCAGGTTTTATTACATATTTATGAGTTTATGTTCATCACGCAACAGCATTCTCATGCTGTTTTGTAAGCAAACTAGGCACTATGATAGTGACTGGTGTGATTAAAATACTATGAAGTGTACATTATGGCACGAATCCAATAATTTCATTGAATTTTGTAATCAGTGAAATAAACTGATGTTGCTATTTGACATTGGACAAATTACATGTCAACTCGACTGGCCATTGGCAGCACCATCCCAAATTGCAGTACAACGTTGTGGGTGTAAAGACATTGGTCATTTAAGCAAATTATAGTCCTTCAAATCCCAAAAAAAATTAACTGCTATTTGAAAAGGGCAAAGTTTTCATCTTAATCTTTTCCAAAAATGTATAACTCATAAACTATAAGACCTACTAAATTTTGGTCATTAAATGATCTGTAAGGAATCAATTAAATTTTCATAAAAATATACCGAGAACTTTTTGTCAAAAAAATTACACTTTAAAAAAATATGTTAAATTCGTTTTTCCTAAAACATGTATTTATTTTAAATTCTCAAGAAAAAAAAAGTTTGAATATTCCATACAATTACCAACAAGTGACCTATACATCGGAAGAATAGCATCTTTACAGAGGAAAAGTTTTTCTAACAACAACTTTTTCATGTTTTCTTTTTTTAAAAATATAACTAATCTTAATGGTTTTTGAAGTCAAGATAACGATATACATGTTGGAATCGATTATATACAGACTCGATTATATATAGACTCGGTTATATATGATTCGATTATATACAATTTTGGACTCGATTATATACAGTTTGAAAACAAATATTTTTTTATCATTCAAATATGACTTATTTCAAGAAAAAATGTAACCTTTCAACGTTAAGGTGAAATTGAAGTGGCTGTATAAATACAGGGGGGTAAAAATCTCGATTTTTGAATATTTTGCTTGAATTTTCACCAGGAATTGTTATATCGATATTGCAGCGAAATCAAGAAAGTGGGGTGTCAAAGAACAAATTGTAGAGTGATTTAAGAGCTTTAATTTGATTGATAGAAACAATCCAGTTTGGGGCATCAGAGTCCGATACAAAAAACAAGTTCTATAACTCGGTCATTGTTGCAATTCGAACATACGCGTAGAAGAATTTTTCTCATCAAATATGATCATCTATTATCTAATGAGAGATTATGGAAAAAAAAAAATTGTTTCATGCGAGGAAGGCTGTGATGTTAGATTTCAAGGGGATGAATTAAAAAATAAATTCTTCTTTTATTTTCAACTAGCTGACCCGGCAAACTTCGTCCCGCACAACATTTGTTTTTTTGTTATCAATACCTTCAAACATTCACGTTTTCTTACTATGAGCAAGTTCATGGGTCCAATCGCAGAACTGTTCATTGATTGATCTTCTAATCTACCCCGTTGAATTTACCTTTTACTATAAAAATCAATACTCCGGATAATCGAGTCCGACTTGTAACTCGATTATCCGGAGTATTGATTTTTTTTCACTCCGGATAACCGAATCCTCCGGATAATCGAGTCAAAACAATTTTTGACGTAGGACTACGTCTAACCGGAAGATATAGGGGGTGAAATGGAAATCTAGGCACTGAACAAGTAGGAAAAAATGCAAGATTTGGAACGCTTATAACTCGAGCATTTCTCAATAGATCGCAAAGGTTTTTGCATCAATTGATAGGAAATATATCTACGCATCTATCATAACGAATAACATTTCATTTTTCTTGAGATAAATAATTGAATAATTGTGAAATATCAAGCATTGTCCAAATGCACTATGTGCCCATTTTTGATTGGTCCATTTTGTGCTCCTCAAATCGTACCGACCAAAACGGGCAACCAGAGCAGCAGCGAAATAGAATGAAGCACGACTGGAAAGGAAAAAGAAAAAAAATGAGGGAAACATTGGTCGCAGTCTCACACATGCGTAATTCTCGAACCAGCCAGTCAGCTTAAAAATCCCCGCTCCGCTACTGTAACGATCATTCTTTGTGTGGACACCGACTGGACAACATCGTTGCTGGACGAGCTGGACGGCGAGGGATCGAGTGCTTTTCTCAAGGCAAGAGGGTGGAGGTGGTTGCGCTGGAGTAAATAGAGTAGAGTTTTCGAAGGGCCTTTCTCAAGGCTAGAGACGAATGAACTGCAAAAGTTTAAAGTCTCTATAATACAAGACCTTCCTTCCTTCCGTAACGATCATTCTCATTCAAACCGTACACCACATCGGTTCGCATCACAACACATCAACAAACCAACCCAAGCAGCCATGTCTGGACATGGTAAAGGAGGAAAAGTGAAGGGAAAGGCAAAATCTCGCTCGAACCGTGTTGATCTGGAGTTCCCCGCAAGGGTAGCTAGGCCGAGCGCGTTAGTACCAGTGCACCAGTCCACCTAGCCGGCGTTATATAGTTTCGGCCGCCGAAGTGATCGAGTTAGCTGGTAAAGCTGCTCGCGACGATAAGAAAACCCGCATTCGGAACAGAACACATTCGGTTCGGTGGACATCAAGACAACAGGCAGTTGCAGCGAGTGGCGAGTGGCAAACGCAATCGCAAAACGACATCAGGTAGCAGAAGAAAAAAGTTTGTTCTTTATACAAACTGCTTTGGTGGCAAATCCAGAACAAGGCGGCATCGAGGGCGTTCGAAATGGTTTTTTTCAAAACCACGAGTACTAAGTTTTCTAAATTGGAACCATTCCGTAAAACAAGGCGCTTTTCAGGGCCATTAAATCTTCCAAAAAAGAGTTTAGGAAATACAGTTCAATGCTTTCTAAAACATTATCCAAAATAATAATAAAACACAAATTGATTTTTTCATAATTTGTTTGCCAGGATCTGATGAGTATGTGAATTTGGCAGTTGTTCTGAGCTTATTGATAGTTAGGGAATTTCCTGATTATTCAATTTTCACCAATTCTTAAATTGTTTCCAGATTGAAAGTACAGTAATTTACAATTAGTTCGACATTTAGCTAATTGGACGGACATGTAATGCGACTTATTTAGTTGGACATTTTTGTAAACATAGAGATCCAAATTATGACCCCACATTGAAAGTCGACACTGTACCACTGTTATCGCAAATGTTCAATTACAGGTTAAAATCGCCTCCAATGCGACACTGAGTGGCGCTTCGACACGTCGCATTGAATGTAATTTACTGTACAACATGTCACAAAGCTGGATGGGATGAAATTTTCCAACTGTGAAAGCTGTGGCGAGTGGCAACAAATCGCTAAACAGGAAGGTTTAGCTGAACAAGATGGGAATATCGAGTGATAACAAAACAATAAACTCTTTAGATTGAAGATATTTTTGTGATCCTGAAAAGGACCCGTTTTAGCCTGCATGTGAATCCAACGAGCGAACAAATCGTAATGAATGTATTTTTTTGCCATCGCTCCCTTTTAACGCTCATTCGTTCGTCTCGTTGGACTCGCCCCTCTGGCTGAGTCTGCTGATTTGTCTCTATCCTGTGAGTGTGTACCGCAAGAGTATAAAACACGCGGACCTCAAAAAAATATCTTATTTTCTTTCGAACCGTAAACCCGTGTGGTTGTACGGCATCGGCATCGTGGACGTAACAAAGGAGGACAAATTAAGGGAAAGGCAAAGTCTCACTCGAACCGTGCAGGTCTCCAGTTCCCTGTTGGTCGCATTCACTGATTACTCCGCAAGGGTAACTAGGCCGAACGGATTGGTGCCGGAGCACCAGTATACCTAACAGCGATTATAGAGTTTCGGCCGTCGGAGTGCTCGAGTTGGCTTGCAAAGCTGCTCACGACAATCAGAAAACCCGCATCAAGAACAGAGCAGCTTCGGTTCGGCGCTTATCAAGGCAACAATTAGTTTCAGTGAGTGGCAAAGTGTTTCACCGGCACGTCGCATTAAATGTAATTTACTGAACAACATGTCACAAGCTGGATGGGAAGAAATTTTCCAACTGTGATAGCTGTGGCGAGTGGCAAAC
The DNA here is from genome assembly GCF_029784135.1 of Toxorhynchites rutilus septentrionalis. NCBI lineage: Eukaryota > Metazoa > Arthropoda > Insecta > Diptera > Culicidae > Toxorhynchites > Toxorhynchites rutilus. The sequence continues at coordinate 34,399,817 of NC_073744.1, read as the reverse complement.
GCATTAGCTAAACAGGAAGGTTTAACCGAACAAGATGGGAATATCGAGTGATAACAAAAACACAACACCAAAGGTTCTTTTCAGAACCACCAACATGTTCATAAAGAGTAAACAGTAAACTAATCCATTTTTCAAGTAGATAGGTAGGTATTCACGTAGGAGAAGAAAATAAAACAATATATTTAAAATATACATTTAACAAAAGCTGTCCCCTTTGTATAGTCCTACGTCACTCCGGTTATGTCCCCGACATTACCCACCCGTCTTTTTTTTTCTTTATTTGTTTTTTTTTGCATGTATTTTTCGTTTTTTGAAAATAAAAGAGGAATTTGATTTTTGATTCATCCCCTTAAAGTCAGAAAACACCTTTCTCAAATGAAAAAAAAAATAATTTATCCAGATTCCCTCAGGAGGTGATAGACAATCATATTTGATGAAAAAAATCCTCCTACGCATATGTTCGAATTTCAACAATGACAGATTTACAGAACTTTTTTTTTTGTTTCGGACTCTGTTGCTTCAAAGACGATTCTGATGCTTTCATTTGAAAGATGAGATAATTTAGTACAGGATATAGTAGTGGAACAAATAAACTAGTGAATTTTAATAACATTTTGGAAGTGAAACACTTAAAAGTTAATAATTTTTAATGTGTTATTATTAATTTTATCCTAAAAAATTATATTAAACAAGATTGTTTCTATCAATTAAAATGAAGTTCTTTAACCACTCCACAATTTCTTCTTGGAGGCACAAATTCTCACCCCACTGTACATGGAATAGCCACTTAAACTTCACCATAACGTTGAAAGGTTACATTTCTTCATGAAATAAGCCATATTTGAAATATAAAAAAAAAAATCCAAACTGAATATAATCGAGTCCAAAATTGTATATAATCCAGTCTGTATATAATCGAGTCCGACCTGTACTGTATTCTATTAGTCAAAACATTTCATTTGATACCAATATTGAGGGGATTGCAAAAAATACATAGTCGACCATTTTGTGGCGGCGACCTTTTCGAATTTATGTTGTTCAAAGTGTAGTGTATTCTCCAAATCAAGCCATTCAGCCATTTTTTTTGCGGCGGCCAAATTGAATTTTTCAAGATTATGGAATACGCAGTTTTATAATGACAGTAGAATTAAATGTATGTTCCATATTTCAGATCAATCATTCAACATGAGCGGGGTCAATTTTCTATTAATGTGGGACAACCCAACAAACATTCAAACATACATAGAAACAGGTCAAGCTGAATGAAACCATTCAAAAAGTAATTAGTTGTTTGGGGACTGCGACCATCTTGAAATAGGATTTTTCATTATCTGCTATGTTCTACTAGTCGAGAACTTTCTTTTGATACATTTTTGGGCATTTTTCATGAATAGCTGTGTTCTACTAGTCAAGCCCTTTCATTGGATACCCATATTGATGGGGTTCTGAGAAAATATGTAATCCGCCATTTTCTAGTGGCCACCATCTTAGTTTTGCATTTTTCATAAATAACTGTGTTCTACTAGTCAAGCCCTTTCATTTAATACCCATATTGATGGAGTTCTGAGAAAATATACAATCCGCCATTTTGTAAGGGCCGCCATCTTGAATTTGCATTTTTCATAAATAACTGTGTTCTACTAGTCAAGCCCTTTCGTTTGATACCCATATTAGCTATTCAATATGGAATTATTTTACAAATTATTCAAAATTTCCGAAAATCAAAAATAAAATACTCCGGATAATCGAATCCCGGATAATCGAGTCTCCGGATAATCGAGCCCGACCTGTATTTCTAACAAAACTCATTATAATATCAGATTATTTTCAGACACAATTCTCGTTCAAGATTTTTCAACCATTTGCAAATAACATGTTTCTCCGTTACATGGAGTAAATGTTTTATATAGAAAATATGATAGAATAAAGACAGCTCCAAATCGGAAATTCCTTTCTCAAGTTCTGCTCTTATCAACACATTCGGCGATGCTCTTTTATTGGTATAGATAGAAGAAGATATAGGAGTGCGTTTCATCACATTAAAATCCATTTCCATTTTCGAACAAAGATCAATTTCGCTCCCTCTCCATTCCAGAGGAGGGAGGGGTGTCATACCATCATAGAAACATTTCTCATACCCAAAAACCCTCACATCCCAAATTGTGCTTGATTAGTTCTCGAGTTATGCAGAAGTTTGTGTTTGTGTGCCCCCTGTAATTTGTGTTTAATTTGTATGGCAGCCTCCTCTTAGAGATGGGAGTGGAGTGGAGTAGAGAGATGGGAGTGGAGAAACATTGATTGTACCCTAAACCCTCCATAGGCCTAATTTGGTTCCATTTGCTTGATTAGATCTCGAGTTATGCAGAAATTTGTGTTCCATTTTTATGACAGCCCCCCCTCCTCCTCTCAAAAAGGTGGGAGGGGTGCTGAACCACTTTAGAAATGTTTCTTAACCCTCTAAAACCTCCACATGCCAAATTTGGTTCACTTTGCTTGATTATTTCTTGAATTATGCAGAAATCTATGTTCCATTTGTATGGCAGCTCACCCTTAGAGAGGGGGTGGAGTGTCTAACCACCGTAGAAACATTTATTGCACCCTAAAACCTTCACATGCAAAATTTGGTTTCATTTGCTTGATTAATTCTCGAGCTATGCAGAAATTTGTGTTCCATTTTTATGGCAGCCCCCCCTTAAAGATGGGAAGTGGAGAGTCTAACCACCATAGAAACATTTATTGCACCCTATAACCTCCATATGCCTAATTTGGTTTCATTTGCTTGATTAATTCTCGAGTAATGCAGAAATTTGTGTTTCATTTGTATGGCAGCCCCCATGCCCTTAGAGAGGGGGTAGGTGTGTCGAAACACTATAGAAACGTTTATCGATCCCTAAACCTCTATATGCTAAGTTTGGTTCCATTTGTTTGATTAGTTCTAGAGTTGTTCTGCACCCCCTACCCCGCTCGGTAGAGAGGAGAAAAGGAGTGTCAAACCACTATAAAACATTTATTGCTCCCTAAAACCTACATATGCCAAATTTGGTTCCATTTGCTTGATTAGTTCTCGAGTAATGCAGAAATTTGTGTTTCATTTGCATGGCAGCCCCCCTTAGAGAGGGGTGAGGGGTCTCACAGTATCATAAGGACCTTCCCCGACCCCAAAAACCACTACATATCAATTTTTATATCGATCGGTTCAGTAGTTTCCGAGTCCATAAGAATCAGACAGACAGACAATAAGACAGAAATCCATTTTTATATATGGATGCTTCAATTGCCAAAATGATTAACTCCATAAAACAAGATGTTGAGAAAAATGATAAAATATTATATGTTTTATTATTATTTATTATTTAATTACCAAACAGATTTTGTCATTTAGTACTTAATACTTATTAGAAAAAAAACATGTTTTTGAGAATAAATAATGCATTTTCTGCATTCCATTCTTTAATCAAAGCTTTCTAAATCTTTTAGCTTTGCGTTACGATTTTTTCAAAAAACGTTGAAAAAACTCAAGAGCTCAAGAACTTAATGTAGAAAATTATTTGAATTTTCATTTAAAAAAAATCAAACAAATTTTAAAAAAATCAAAAAATCAAAAAATCAAAAAATTGAATTTTTCAAATATATTTTATAAAATTATGAAAAACAATTATATGAATAGCCAATATAATTACCCACAAGGCACTGCTACTGGGAAATAGTTTTGCCAACAACATCTTTTTCATACTTTCTTTGAAAAAATACTACTAATGTTCAACTAATGTTACAACACTATTGTGTGTAAATTATCTCAATTAACATGTTCTGTATGGGGGTCTAAGCGATCGATCGTGAGTTCAAAACTCAGGACCCTCATTGACCATCTTTGTGTTGTTACAGAATAGCTACGTCCACGCAACAATCATCAGTGATGGAGATCGATCCACGGTCGAAATAAGATCGATTCATCCATACAACTGCTCTACTCTGCAAGACACATCGGGCTGATGTTCTATAAATAACTCAACAATGATCAATCAACTGTCTCCGCTGTCCGGTGGTCCAACTGAATAATGGAAGAACAGAAAGAATACTCTTACGCCTAAATGGCTACTGTGTGAATGTACCATATGTAATGGTATAGAAGGAATAATGGCGAATGGCAACTGTGTAATGTGCTAATTATAGTTATATGATAACCATGTGACATATACACGATTAAAATTCGGCTCTGTTACAGCTAAAATGCTGATGAGCCTTAAATAAATAAATGGGATAAAAAAAACATGTTCTGTAAACTTTTTGACGTAGGACTACGTCTTTCATTTCTATACCGGGGTGTAAAATCAAAGTTTCGAAAACGAAAGCGTTACGCCGGAGACCGAGATTTTAAGCGTTAATAGCTCCTAAACAACTGAACGACATGGTATGATAAACACTTCATTCGAAAGATAAAATGTCTACGCGTTTTATACTTGTTACTTTCTGATCCAAAAACTTGTATCAATAGTCTTAAAATTGCTTTCAAAACAGGCTATTGAAATCACCAATCGGTATATAAGCGAGCGCCGCTCGGAAATCCACTCAGTTCAAATTGAACAGCGATTGGAGCATGTTGTCGCTATTGTGGTGAAGCTCTTCGTTTATCATGAAAGCGCGAATGAACGGTGTCACCAAGAGCCTGTTTGTGCACCTTAGGCCAGAAGGGAGGAGAGTGATGCCACAAACGGTTCCCCGGGAAGATCTCGAAGCAGCCGCTACACACACACACACACACACACACACACGCGCGGAATTCTTTCCGTTTGGATGCCATTCAGCATCGAGAAAGATCCGGAAAATAAACTGCCAGTTCCTCTGGGAATTTAAAATTACATTCATGTGAAAAAGTTTATTTTAATGTTTTCTATCCATGTAACACTGTGACCAAATACATTTGGTTTTGTGATTTTTCAATCAATCGCAATTAACAGGATAGCTTCTGAAGATTATTCTTCCCCATCAGTAGGATATTTCCGTATCCAATATTGGATGCATAAAACCTTGTGCCTCCAACGTAACGCTCTCGTTTTCGAAGTCCCCCAAATATTCATTCATTCAGAATGAATTCAGATTCAACTTCAAACAAATGATCTCTAAATCAACGATAGTCCTACGTCACCCTTGCGGTTATACCATAGATATAACCCACTTCCTGTTTTTTTATTTAGAAACATTTCAGGAGCATGTGTAACATGAGAATTTACTTTATTTTTTCAGGAGATTCCATACCAAAATCTCGCTATCTTGACTTTAAACAAATTAGGGTTGGTTGTATTTGTTTCATAGAAAACATGAAAAAGTTTGTTCCCTGTAAAAATATTCATTTTCCGATGTATGAGTGATTTGTTAGTAGTTGTATGGTATATTCATATAGTTTTTCCTCACAACGCGACGAGCAGTCTAGTTGCCTACATACTGGCGTTAGCTCACAATGTAAGTCGATGCGTATTATGAACTTCTCCATTTGCCGGTTATAGACGTTTACCAGTTGGCAGCATAAATGAAGGGATGATCTTGGAATGAAATGGTAGATGATACTCTATTCTCCCTAATTATTTGGCGAGAGTCTGGCTCTATAGGCTAAACGTTGATACAGATTTTATTCGATTAATGTTTAGGTTGTTATACAATCAATTCGTGTTCAATATGCGTTTTTATCATGTAGTTCTTGCTACTAAATATTTATGTAATTGTGGTCTACATGATAACATGATATCGAGCATGTCGCTTGGTAATTTAAAAAATACAATTAAAGAATTCAAATGACTGCTGATTTAGAAGTTAGAAAGGGTTTACTCACATATGTCCGATCATGATAGCTTAAGTAGTCGTGATCTTAACATTATGTTACCCATATATTTCTTCCTTAGAAGTAATTATGTTATTATTTTACCTGCTTCACTTTCCTGAACTCACTTGTCCGTTTTAAATTCCCTTCCCTAGCTTCCTTATAGCAAAACTTAGCACCCGATAAGATCAATTCACTACAGCAGTTACACGAACTTCCCAAGAGAGCACTCATGGTCATAGTATTCTTAATATACATCACCTGGCTATAAATGTATTAAAATCCACAATGGTCCGGACAGCGTGTCAACGTAGGAGAAAATTTTTATCCACATATTTCTGTAGTTATAGATTTATCAGACTCAGGTTTATGTCTATGTAGATCTAACCTATTTAGGCTTGTGTTCAAAAATGCACTGATAAATGATGACTCCTTGTCCACTTTTGCATAATTAAATATATAGAAGAAAAGAGTGGTAATGGCTGAAAATAGAAACAAGCTTCAAATAAAATTCAAATGAAATTATAATTTTTTCTTGGCATTTTTCCAAAAAAATAGAATGTCCACGTGGACAATGGAGGTAGGAGTATGAGAAATGTCCATGCTTGTCAAGGAGGAACCGAAAATCGTGCTTTTTCTGTCCACGTGTGGACAACCCCTAAGTTCAAAAAAACTCAACTTGAAAAAAAAGAAAAAACGCCCTCCATTTTTAACCATGTAATCCATGTAACCATGTTAAAAAATCTGTAACTACGAAAACAAAGTCCAATAATTCAAAAGTTATGAAAAAAGTTTTTTTTGGGAAAAATTAAAAAGTTTATTTTTCGCACCATCCTTTAATGGAAATGGGCACCCTAATGAAAGAATAGAAAATGGATTTAATATTTAGCGATAAGGAACAAAATTTCAAATTTACACGAAAATCTGAGAACCAATATATCGGTTTGGCATAACAATTGGATTTTTTCATAGCTATCATATTTGAGAAAAATGTTGTGAAGCAAACATCAAACCATCACATTGAACGACGTTAAAGCGCTGTTCCTACAGTTGTTTCGTTTAGCATAACAATAAGTTTTCGTTATCATGTACGTGGAACAACCTAATTATAATAAAACCGAAACAACAATCATTTTCACATAAAACCCCGGGAAATGTGAAAAATGTGTTGTAGTAAAAGACCTCCTTGAACCTCACATTGGCGTCCTAGCATAGCTAAGCAAAACGATTCACATCTAAAGCTGCCCTCTCTGTCCTTTTTTTCCACAGCAAATCATGTACGGCGACCTGTCGGCGAACCCGATCGATGACCTTGCGGTGATAGTGGACGAGATATTTTACCCGATAATTAGCAACCCGCGGAACCAGGAAGGCTGGCCGGACGTAATCAAGAAGGACGTCGACAGTCACTTTCAGGATCTGCGGAACATCATAACGGAGGTAATCACGGTCTAAGGCCTTCGTGTGGAGAGGCACATCATTACTTCCGAATTGTTATCGTTCCCCACCACTCAGCTCGCTTAGCGCAAAACCACCGATTTCAAACCCCCCCCTTCCCCCCACACAACAAAAAGGAGGTGCGAATTTACTGTCGTTAATGTCGGCTTGAGCGAATCCTTGTCGTGTGTTGAATTCGTGCAAGAGGCACATTAGGCCGAGCTCACACTCTATCGGTGCCTTGTGGCTGATAATAATGAGCCCCGCGTCGTTTGTTGGTTGGATTTTGGGAAAAAAAAATTGCCGCCAACGGCTGGCTTTGCATGCGAATTCTCGCCTGCTGTTTTGGGTCGTCACTAAATCACTCGCTTATTTAAATGATTTTATTTTTTGACGTAGGACTACGTCTTTCATTTCTATACCGGGGTGTAAAATCAAAGTTTCGAAAACGAAAGCGTTACGCCGGAGAACGAGATTTTGAGCATTAATAGCTCCTAAACAACTGAACGAAATGGTATGATTAACACTTCATTCGAAAGATAAAATGTCTACGCGTTATATACTTGTTACTTTTTGATCCAAAAACTTGTTTCAATAGTCTTAAAATTGCTTTCAAAACAGGCTATTGAAATCACCAATCGGTATATAAGCGAGCGCCACTCGGAAATTCACTCAGTTATAATTGAACAGCGATTGGAGCATGCTGTCGATGTTGTGGTGAAGCTCTTCGTTTATCATGTTCTTTCATGATATCATGAAAGCGCGGATGAACGGTGTCACCAAGAGCCTGTTTGTGCACCTTAGGCCGAAAGGGAATCCATCAGGAGGAGAGTGATGCCACAAACGGTTCCGCTTGAAACATGGGAGCAGCCAACACACACACATACACGCGCGGAACTATTTTCGTTTGGATGCCATTCAGCATCGAGAAATTACCGGAAAGATTCAATCGTTGTTAAAAAATAATCTGCCAGTTCCCCTGAAAACTGAAAACTATATTCATGCGAAAGAGTTCATTTTAATGTTTTCTATCCATGTAACACTGTGACCAAATATTTTTCAATTAAGTGCTATTAACAGGTGGTTATCGAGTTAGCATTAACCACTGGTGGGCTTCGAGTATCGAGGAAAATCGGGAAAGAACTAATCGTTGCTGAAAAATACTCTGTCAGTTCCCCTGGGAATTGAAAAATACATTGATGAGAAAGAGTTTATTTTAATGTTTTCTATCCATATAACAATGCAACCAAATAAAGGGTGCTGCATCACGAAAAAAACGCTGTAGAAATTCGCCCAGTAGACCGATCCTTTTGAAAATTTTAGACAGTAAAATAAAAACTATTAAACAACTTTTGGCATTTTCTTTTTATTCATACTTCGAGCCCAAGCCCGTATGCTCGCACCTTCCTCTTTACCCCGTCCATAAGGTTCTGTACAACGTCAGGTTGTAGTTTTTTTGAACAGAAATCCATTTTCTCTTGAAGTCCGCCTCCGATTTGACAACTTTTGGGTTCTTCCGGAGGGCCTGCTTCATAATCGCCCAATATTTCTCTATTGGGCGAAGCTCCAGCGCGTTGGGCGGGTTCATTTCCTTTGGCACGAAGGTGACCCCGTTGACTTCGTACCACTCCAACACGTCCTTTGAATAGTGGCACGAAGCGAGGTCCGGCCAGAAGATGGTCGGGCCCTCGTGCTGCTTCAATAGCGGTAGTAAGCGCTTCTGTAGGCACTCCTTAAGGTAAACCTGCCCGTTTACCGTGCCGGTCATCACGAAGGGGGCGCTCCGCTTTCCGGAAGAGCAGATCGCTTGCCACACCATGTACTTTTTGGCAAACTTGGATAGTTTCTGCTTGCGAATCTCCTCCGGAACGCTGAATTTGTCCTCTGCGGAGAAGAACAACAGGCCCGGCAGCTGACGAAAGTCCGCTTTGACGTAGGTTTCGTCGTCCATTACCAGGCAATGCGGCTTTGTCAGCATTTCGGTGTACAGCTTCCGGGCTCGCGTCTTCCCCACCATGTTTTGCCTTTCGTCGCGGTTAGGAGCCTTCTGAACCTTGTATGTACGCAGACCCTCCCGCTGCTTGGTCCGCTGAACGAATGAACTTGACAAATTCAGCTTATTGGCGACATCTCGGACCGAACTTTTCGGATCACGTCTAAACTGCTTAACTACGCGCTTGTGATCTTTTTCACTGACGGAGCATCCATTTTTGCCGTTCTTCACCTTCCGGTCGATGGTTAGGTTCTCGAAGTATCGTTTTAGTACTCTGCTGACCGTGGATTGGACGATTCCCAGCATCTTACCGATGTCCCGATGTGACAACTCCGGATTCTCGAAATGAGTGCACAGGATTAATTCACGACGCTCTTTTTCGTCCGACGACATTTTTCCAAATTTACGAAAAATTGACAGTGAAGCATGGCCAACGTGATCTATACACTCTTATCTGATTATAAGCGAAAGCTGAAGATATAATTCCTAAAAATTTAATTTCTACAGCGTTTTTTCCGTGATGCAATTTGATGTGACACACCCTTTACATTTGGTTTTGTGATTTTTCAATCGATCGCAATTAACAGGAAAGCTTCTGAAAATTATTCTTTTTCGGCGAGGAATCAAGGGATCGAGGGATTCATTACCTAGCCTGACCTGACCTGAAAGACATGCAGTTTGTTTGGAACTGTGAGGGAGGGCAGAAAAGGCAGAAGGCAGGAGGCAGGAGGAGAAGAGAAGGTGACCAAGATAGAGTATCAGCATCGAAAAACGGTTCCCCGGGAAGACATCGAAGCAGCCGCCACACACACATACACGCACGGATTTTTTTTCGTTTGGATGCCATTCAGCATCGAGAAAATTCCGGAAAGATTCAATCGTTGCTGAAAAATAATCTGCCAGTTTCCCTGGGAATTGAAAAATACATTCACGTGAAAAAGTTTATTTTAATGTTTCCTATCCATGTAAAACTGCGACCAAATACAGTTGGTTTTGTGATTTTTCAATCAAGTGCAATTAACAGGTGGTTATCAAGTTAGCATTAACCACTGGTGGTGGACTTCGAGAAGAATCCGGAATGATGTCATCGTTACTGCTAAATAATCTGCCAGTTCCCTTGGAATTGAAAATTATGTTCAAGCGGAAGAGTTTATTTTAATGTTTTCTATCCACATAGTACTGCTGCGATCGAATACATTTGGTTTTGTGATTTTTCAATCAAGTGCAACTAATTAGCAGGAAAGCTTCTGAAGATTATTCTCCCCCATCAGTAGAATATTTTCGTATCGAATACAGTTCGCGCGCGCAATGGAAAATGTTTCGCATCGCGATAATCATATAATTTTCAATTATTGCTCAGTCGCCGAAAGTTTCAAACTCAAAGAGTTCATTCGCCTCTAGTTTGCCTTCCAAATTTCCATCGTAAACCACACCTTCTTTCGATTCAGTCACGGACAAAAAGCATACTTAAGCGATATTGTGGTGGTGAAACGCATTCATTTTTCGTGAGGACATCGACAAGACAACATCGTTACTGAACGAGTTGAACGAGCTGGACGAGCTGGACGGAGAGGGATCAAGGGATTCATTATCATTAAGAGAAGAGAAAACGACCGAGAGAATACCAGCATCGAAAATTGGTTCCGCTTGAGACATCGGAGCATCCGTCACACACATACACACACATACACGCGCGCAACTTTTTACGTTTGCTGATTATCGAGAAGAATCCGGAAAGAAGTGATCGTTGCTGAAAAATAATCTGTCAGTTCCCCTTGGAATTGAAAATAACATGCAAGCGAAAGAGCTCTCGTTTTCGAAGTGCCTCAAATATTCATTTAGTCATTCATTCAGAATGGATTCAGATTCAACTTCAAACAAATAATCACTGAATCAACGATAGTCCTACGTCACCATTGCGGTTATACCATAGATATAACCCACTTCCTGTTTTTGGTTTTCTGCTCCGTGAATTACAGGTAAAAGGAAACATAATTAATCAGACACTGCTGCCTATGCCCATATCTATTGGGGAGGTGGAGAGCGTGGGACAACAAATTTCCGAAGGGTAAGTGGCTATTTTAAATGCTCGATGTTAATATTTACTACGCAAATATCATGCTCTCTTCCAGCAACATCGATGGCTGCACGCTCAAGATGAAAAATTCTCTCGAAGGCATCGTCATTAAGTGGGCCTATCAAATCAATGACGTCCTCAAGGAGGACTCCACCACCATATTCAAGGATGGGCATCACCCCTCACCACTGGAGGAGATTTCCTTCTGGGATGCCCGTCAAAGCAATCTGCGCAACATCTACTCTCAGCTGCTGGAGCCCAGAGTGCACCAGATTGGGGTCATCTTGGAGGGAATCGATTCCGTGTACTATTCCTCCTTCAAGTCCACCTTTCAAAGCGTGGTTCAGGCTGTCCACGAGGCGGATGATGTCACGCTGTTCCTTATGCCACTGGTAGCGTGAACTCGAGAATGATTGAAGTTTTGCCAACCAAAACAAAATGTTTCCTTTCGCAGAAAAAACACTTCGAAACCTTCGAGAGTACGGAGTTCACGGACGCGATGGAACTGATCGCCCCAATGCTACACTGCGTCTGCCTCTTGTGGGCCCATTCGTTCTACTACGGAAGCAACGCACGCATAATGATACTTTTCAAAATGATAAGCAACATGATGATCACCGAGGCAAGCAAATGCTTGGATCCGGGATCATTGTTCCAAGGGGAGCCGGATGAGTGTTTGTTAAAAATCAACACCGTCATCGACAATATAGTCTATTACAAGTTAAATTACCATCAAACCCCGTTGTCACCAACTATGACAGCTTCCGTGTACCTTTTTTTTCAGGGAACAATTCCACGACTTCCGAGGTCAACTGGACAACTTCCGACAGTTAGGCTCTCAACCGACCAACTGGACCTTCAGACCGCAGGCCATCTTCGACCGGTTGGACCTTTACCTGGCCCGGCTAGACCATGTGAAGGACATTTTTTACACGGCGACAGAGTTTCGCAAGTTAGAAAAGGTCGAAATTGGGGGTCTACGTGGCCGGGGCATAAGCCGAAAAATCCAGGAAGTGTTCGAAGACTTCAACAAACTGTACCTTCGCTGGGGCTCGATCCAGTACGACCCTCTGGATCCGGATCCGGCTGAGAAGAGCTTCGAACGTGACCGGGCTAGGTATCAGCAGAAAACTGACGTTCTGGAGAGGAAGCTAGCGGCCCAATTTGTGTTGGCCTTCGATGAGTGCTACAATGTGGAGCAGCTGATGAAGTTGGTTCAAATCATGGGCACGCTGATCAGTAGATCGCTGATTCTGCCCGATATACATCGGAAAATTAGCAATATTGTGCATCTGTACAACAACGACCTGAACATTGTGAAGAAAATATTCGACGAGGGACGCGCGGCATATGAGAAACATGGTTTGGAAGGGATGCCCATCGATACGGGATTTCCTCCGGTGGCAGGAGCAATATTGTGGGTCCACAAGCTGCGTGATCGCATTTCGAAGCCCATCAATGATCTTAGCATGGTGGAGTACCCGTAAGTATAGTCCCTTCTCCAGACTTCGAAAAATTTATTCACCGAAAATCACCGCCAGACTCTTCAAAAACGAGAACGACGAAATTGTTATGAAAAACTACCACGAGATGATGAAATATCTGGACACCTTCGAGGCTACGCTGTTCAAGGAGTGGTCTTCGGGTGTTTCGAAAAAAATATCAACCCACATGGGTAAAGCCCTTTTAATCCGAAACGACAAGCAGCTTTTGGAGATGAATTTCAACCAAACGTTGGTGATGATCTTGCTCGAGATTCGCTACATGAAGCGGATGGGACTATCGAACATTCCGGACAAGGCGTTGAATTTTTCCGATTTGGAGGAAGCCCTCTGGGTTCGTTTCATCAAGAATTATGAATTCAATCATTAAACTGACATTATTCGATTCTTTCAGCAAGCCCGACTGAAGCTGATGAGGATCGTCGAGTGGTACAACGAGATAGTGGAGACCAGCGTGCCTTGTGAGCGAGAGCTCATCCAGAAGGAGGTAGCCCAAGTTGACAAAATAATCGAGATGGCATGCTCTGGTAGAATCGATTGGAACAATTACGATCCCGTGTACATCGATGAGTTCTACGATAGGTTGAAAAATTTGCACACCAGAGTATTGAAGGCCCAGAACAATATAAAGAAAATCGTAGACAGTATTCGCAGTTGGGGACAGGTTCCACTGTACCAACGTAAGGATGGAGGTTCCACGGGTTTGCTAGACATCGACGATCGCTCGGGAAAGGTGCAACGTCGGTTGGAGGGTTGCTTCGACACGAAGAAGAAGATCGACATCGCAATGGAGCAAAACTTCCGATATTTTTTCAACTTGTTCGTGGAATCTCAAGAATTGATCTCCAGTATGTCGATAAAGAAGGAAGAAACACGCGAATCGCTTCCTCAGGTGGGTCGATCGCTAGAAGAGAGACTAGAGGATGGAGGTGAATCCTCTCAAGCCACTGAGGACACTGAAGAGAAGGTTCCCTCTCTGGAGCAAGTACTCGAGTTTGTACGCACTCCCTCACAGCTAGCGCTGTATCGTCCCTACCAAGAATACGTTGATTCAATAGTGTCCAGCGAGATTCTGGATTCGATTCGTACAAGCGTTCGCTATATTAAGTTTGAGATGGAAAATCGTTTGGATCATAATGCTCCAATTTTTGAAATCAAGTATGAGCTGCACCCGCCGAGAACGCGATTCGTCCCAACGCTTGATGCATTCGATTCCAATGGATTTCTCGCACTGGTCGAAGGACTGCTGACCGACATCTACTGCATGTGTACCATCCCAAGGGTAGCCCAACCTCCAGACAACGATCCAAGGGATGAATATGGGGAAATCATTCTGGCAACTTATCTTGGTAAGTAACCTCCACACTCAATCCTGAGATCTCCTACTACGTAGAACAATTTCAGATCACCTCGAGAGCCAGCAGGAGATCGAACACATGAAGGACAGCATCATCAATCGGGTGATCGAGACGATCCGCGAAGCAGAAGAGTACATCCAACGCTTTGACGACTACAACTATCTCTGGCTGGATGATAGGCACAGCGTCCTGGAACAGTTCCTGAAATACGGTCGACCGCTAACTCCGGACGAGATGGAGATGCTTCTCTCTGCAGAAACTCCATTGCGTGAGGTTGCCCCTTCGCTCGATCAATTCAAGGTTCAAATCGACAGCTACTACGATCTGTACGACCAGATTTTTGTGAACATGGACATCGCCAAGACGTTCGACGTTTGGCTATCGATCGATTTGCGGCACTTCAAGACGGTGCTACTGCTCGAGATTAGCAAGTGGTCGAATCTGTTCAAGAAACACCTGATCGATCGGGTGGTAGACAGCCTGAATGAACTGCAAGAGTTCGCGAACGAGTGCGATGAAATATTCATTCTCGAAGCGGCCGAAGAAGACTTCCCCACGCTGTTGAAGATTCTTTCCGCACTGAACAAACTGAAAGAGCGGGAGAACATGTATGACAACATGTTTGAACCACTGAAAGCAACCGTTGATCTCCTCAAGGGTTACAATGTTGAGTTCGATGAAATCGTCTACAAGCAGTTTGCCGAACTGCCGGAGCGGTGGCTGCACATCAAAAAAACAGCTACGAAAGTGCGCGAGAAGATTGCTCCAGCTCAAGCCTACCAGGTGGACCTGATCCGTAAACGAATCACATTGTTCGACATCCGTTCCAAGTTGTACAGGGAGGGTTTCAAGAAGCTGGCCTTCTTCAAGGTTCCCTGTGAAAACGTGTACCAGATGTGCAATCAGGTCAACCTGGAGCTGAACATTATGGAGACGCAGATGAAGAATCTGTGCGACTCGGCGGCACTATTCGAGCTGAACCCACCGGACGATAACAAGCTTCGGTTGTGCCGGAAGGAGATCCGCATGGTCAAGCAGATTTGGGACTTTGTGTATGCGGTCGAGTCGTGTGTGAACGACTGGAAGAAAACACCGTGGAAGAAGATCGACGTCGAGGCGATGGAGATGGAATGCAAGAACTACGGCAAGCAGATCCGCCAGCTGGACAAGGATATGCGCACGTGGAATCCTTACGTGCACGTGGAGGCCGTGCTAAAAAATCTGCTGACGTCGCTTCGTGCGATCACCGAACTGCAGAATCCGGCGATTCGCGAGCGGCACTGGATCGAGCTGATGCAGGCTACCAAGGTAGGTTGGTTGAGAGTTGATGAACAAATGATTGCTACAACAAGAGATTTGATTTGTTCCCTTGAGAATGTTATACTTGCAGAAACCTTCAGCAGGGGAATTTGCATTCTTTTCCTTCGACACTTGTTGTTGGAGATCAGGTTAAATGCTTTATTTTTTGATTCCACTATGGAAATAGTCATATCCGCTGAATATGATCGTAATATTTCTTAATTGTAATCCTCTTATGCGTTTTTAAACGTTTATCATTCGATTCCGATTGGAATGTACTAGAAGTAAGTCCGATTTCCAACAATCTCTTTTCAGAAGTTCAAATCGTAAAACGAATCACAAAGTTTGAGAGTAGAACAATTTGGAAAAGAATTGCACAATTATCATTATGACTAAAATTCTGAACCCCTTTTTTCAAAAACTAAATTTAATGAACATTAATATTGTTTTAATACCGTCGTTGGGGGTGAGAATGGGTCTGAAGAAAAATTATGCGAATTGTCTGTTGCATAACTATGGTGAAAATCCACCTCCATTCGAAATCAAAGTAGTCCAATATTGAAATTTTTTCCAATTTTTCGGTATTCCAGTCAATACTACGCAAAAGTAGGTAATTAGTAGACTATTTCGCCATTTCAGTATTGTGCAACTTACTGTGCAACTTCAAACAAGTTATTGACATTCCAGTCCAAGGTCTACCTGCGGTTTTTTTCACAGATATAATCCGCTTCTTGTTTTCTGTTATTTGATGGATATTTACTTATCAAACTTTTATGATGTATTGCACAATAACTATGTGTACTACAGTTGAGTATAATGCAATGGAAGTAGTGAAAATATGAATCTTTCTAAACTGTTCACACATTTTAACAATATTCCGAATATTGGACTACTATATTCGTATTTGACCCTATCTCACCCTACAGACTCATTTTGACCCCAAATGACGGTACCTATAAATGTTATTATACGAAAGGGTATTTTCTAAAAAATATCGAGGTTTTCATTATTTAACCCTTTCGTTACGAGCGTCGTCTATAGACGACATCCGCGCGACGTCCTGTGTGTACGAGCGTCGTCTTTAGACGACATGAAATTCATACTGCTCTTCGATCACACCAGCACGATGTGTATACTTTTCGGCGCAGTGCTTCGTACAGGGGTAGCACTCCGACGAAGCACACTGTCATAATGAAAGGGTCAATGATTTATAAAATTGATGTTCAGGAAATTTAGTTTTTGAAACGAAGTATGCGGAATTTGAGTCTGCTCGGAATATGAGTAAAAACGGTATATTTTTTCAATGAAGAGTTGCCCAGTGTTGGAAACGGTCGACATTTTTCTTAACCATCACATACTGCCCTTCCGCGGGAGTTACTGCTCAATATGTACTGTGCTTGGGCTTGTTTGGCTTGTTTGTGAAAAGGTTCATCATGCGAAGCGTTGTGTGTATCTCACCAGGTTTTGGCGTACAGCAATATGCATAAAAAACACATCTTTAAATATTTTTTAATAACTTTTTTTTTTTCTTTAAGCAATTGACGAGTTTTGTCATTTTTGTTAGATTTGTTAACTTCCTTACATAACATCTATCAAGTGTGCAAATACCCGATGACAAAAATGAAAGCCCACCCCAAAAAAATAATATTTGAATCATCCAAAACCTTTGGATAACCCATCGTTTCCACATGTTATGATCGCTAGGGCAGGGCTGTGCGATATTGTTTACAACCTTTCAGTTATTTAGTTAACGCGATATGAACAAAAAATTGTTTACGTTGGCACGTTGTTTACGTTGTTTACGTTGGAGAAAAGTCGATTGATGTTGTCTACACAAAGAGTTTTCAACAAAATCAAAATGGGTGAAAAAAATCGGCATACAAGTCCGAGATCTTGTTGTTTAGGATCATTTGCAGCAGATTTCACAACGGAAAATTGCACAGAAGTTCGGAATAAGCCGGGAAGGATTCCGTGAATGGTGGAGCACAAGCACAAAGCTTACGGTTCGTTTGTTGACAGATCCGGAAGAGACCGTCGTCGGGAGATCGATAGCCGGTCGGATCAACGAATCAACAGTCAAAGGAAAACCTCTCGTTGGCAGTATCGGCTAGAACCGTACTTCGCAGACTAGCTTAGTGTGAACTCAGAAGCAGATTCACAAAAAAACGACCGTTTATCAGCAAGAAGAATAAACTGGAACGGTTGGAATTTACCCAAAGACTTTTGGAGAAAAGTATGTACTTTGGCTTGACGAATCGATATTAGAGGTTTGCAACAGAAGCGACGCGAAAGAAAGTGGTGGAAGGATGATGAAGAATTTCAAGAACGTTATTTGCGGGCTGTTTTTACTTCACAAAATTGTTATTTATTCGAACAAAATTTAGAAAATCGTTATATAATGCTGTGTTTAATACAATGTATACAAAACTTTGTTTATATCGCCTCAATATCAATTGCTAACAATATCACACAGCTCTTACTGTTATAACATGAAGAAATGAGGGATTACTCAAAGGTTTTGAGTGATTTTAATATTATTTTTGGGGTCGGATTTTATTTTTGTCAAAGCATATTCGCACACATTAAAGATGTCATGTAAAGGTGCCCTGGAAACAAAAGGGAATAAAGGAGTACACGAAATCTAACAATAATTGTAAAACTTGTTAATTACTTGAAATAGTAATAGTTATCAAACAATTCTAAAAAAATATGGTAGTAGTGATCAATTAGAGATAAATTAGTGCATAAATTGAGAAAAGTTTCTAAACATCCAAGGTGGGGTTTTTTATGCCTATCACTGTATGAGTGATTCCCAAGTACGACTCAAAGGGGAAAGCCCAGCGTATGTCATACATGTAGGGGAAATCAAAGTAAAACCAACACCCTGAGGATTTCTACATATTTATAAGACTGACCGGTTTAAGCAAATTTGTACAAGAAACAACGAATAAATAATTCCCAATTTGCATGATATGTGCAAGTGTAAATTTCAACCACAACAGTTGTCCACTCCAACCAAACACTAAAAGAATCGATTTTAGAACTTTTGTTTTATAGGGAAATATGTACTATTTTTTCTCATAAAAACCGTTTGCTATCAACAAACAATGGAACAACAATCATGTAAACTACAATATTTTTTGAAAAACGGCGATTGTGGCCATTACCACCAGTTCCTCTATTTGGTGATTTGTGTTCTTGTTTTTTTTTTTTTGCTAACATGGAACCGCGAACTGGAATCCTTTTCTCAGAATGTTCTGATTGAATGATGCAAACTTTTTTATTCAACAAGATACTGAAAATACAGCTTCTCAAAGCGAACGAAAGTACCCAAAATCAGGATTCCACCAAATCAATTTTTGAGTTTTCGGCAAAATTGTACCGCTCATTGAGTCGTTCGTTCCTGGGGAAAGGTTCCAGCAACAGTACCAAAAACAATCGTAACAACGAAGCGGAGTTTGTCGCCAAAACTTTCCCAACGCTTTCCGCTCGGTTTTGTTCTCGTTAAACTATTTAGAATTTAATTTCATCCGACAAATGGATATCCAAAAGCAATTTCCTCAGTGCAGAGCAAGCGTCCCCCTTTGGGCTGTGCATACAAAGTTTCTCGAGTGCAAACATGTTTATACAGAAACGTTCGTTTTTTTTTTGTTTGTTTTTGTTTTCCTCTCTTTTTCTACGTTTCCTCCGCCATTATGCTGCCTACCGGACCGCCACCCTAACTCACCACACTTGTCTGGCTGCAATTAAGCTGTTGAAAACTTATGGAAGGGAAATGTTGGTTTGTGTGCTGCATTTTGTATATATTTTTCTACACTGACTGCACCGTAGTTACACTATTTGATACTATATTACACGTATAATAGCCGGCTGACTGACTGGGAAACCAACAAACCCGTTTCCATGCACTTTTTCTCGTAATTTCAACCACCAAACCAGTTCGCACCATTCCCTCGATTTTTGTTGTTTTGTTTTTACTCTCTGATACGGGTGTTTCAGGATGATATTACAAATTGCATAACTTCCCTAACTGATTTACTACTACTTCTGACTTTTACGCTGAACTTTTAAACACCCCCCGACACCTGCTCAGGTGCGCTTCCGGATGGACGACTCGACGACCCTGGCCGACTTGCTGGAGCTGAACCTGCACAACTACGAGGAGGAGGTGAAAACAATCGTGGACAAATCGGTCAAGGAGATGGGCATGGAGAAGGTCCTGCGGGATTTGGAGGTGGCATGGAGGGATCTGGCGTTCGAGGACGAGCAACACGAGCGCACCGGACTGCGACTGATAAAAGTTTCCGAGGAGGTTATCGAAATGTTGGAGGAGAACCAGGTGCAACTGCAGAATCTGATGTCATCCAAATATATTGCCTTTTTCTTGGCGGAAGTTTCCAAGTGGCAACTGGCGCTATCGAACGCGGACCAGGTGATAACGGCATGGTTTGAAGTGCAACGGAAGTGGATGTATCTGGAGAGTATTTTCATCGGCTCGGAAGATATCCGAAGTCAGCTCCCGGAGGACTCGAAGCGGTTCGATGGGATCGATCGGGAGTTTAAGAAACTACTGGAAGAGATTGTGGCGAATCCGAATATAGTGAAGGCCACCAACAAGCAGGGGCTGTACGAGAAACTGGAAACACTGCTGACGGAGCTGGTGCTCTGTGAGAAGGCGCTGAACGATTATTTGGAAACGAAGCGGTTGGCTTACCCAAGGTTCTACTTCGTGTCATCCGCCGATTTGTTGGATATTCTCAGCAATGGCAACCAGCCGGAACTGGTGGCAAAACATTTGACGAAATTATACGATTCCCTCGCTAAATTGGTGTTTTCAAAGCTCTCCAAGAAAAGTGCCGTGGGAATGATCTCCAAAGAGAACGAGGAGTACGTGGCATTCAAAAACAACTGCGATTGCAGTGGAAAGGTGGAAATCTGGTTGAACCGAGTGACGGATTCTATGCGTGTTACACTGCACAACCTTTTCGAGCAAGCCGTGATAGCCTACGAGGAGAAACCACGGGATCATTGGATCTTCGACTGGCCAGCCCAACCGGCATTGTGTGCGACTCAAATCTGGTGGACTACTGAAGTGAACGTGGCGTTCGCTAGACTGGAGGAGGGATACGAGAATGCACTGAAGGATTATCAGAAGAAACAGATCCTGCAGCTGAACGCACTGATTGTGCTTCTGTGTGGTGACTTGAGTCAAGGAGATCGACAGAAGATCATGACGATTTGTACCATTGACGTTCACTCGCGTGACGTCGTTGCCAAGATGATCCAGCAGAAGGTCGAAACGGGTCAAGCGTTCCAGTGGCAGAGTCAGCTGCGACACCGTTGGGACGATCAGATTGGGGACTGCTTCGCCAACATTTGTGACGCCCAATTTAGGTACGACTATGAATATCTTGGGAACACTCCTCGGCTGGTGATTACACCTTTAACGGACCGTTGCTATATCACATTGACGCAAGTAAGTGGTTCGCCTCGCCACGTTGTGTACAACTTCCTTTAACAACATTGCTCACTTTCAGTCTCTTCATCTGATCATGGGAGGTGCCCCCGCCGGACCGGCTGGTACTGGGAAAACGGAAACCACCAAGGATTTGGGCCGGGCGCTGGGTATCATGGTGTACGTATTTAACTGCTCGGAGCAGATGGACTACAAATCTTGCGGGAACATTTACAAAGGTCTGTCGCAAACCGGTGCCTGGGGTTGTTTTGATGAGTTCAATCGAATCTCGGTGGAGGTCCTGTCGGTGGTGGCCGTCCAGGTGAAATCAATCCAAGACGCAATCAAGGTAACTGAGTTCAGTCCAACACCCCTCTCTCCTCCGATGTATGTTTAGATCCAAATGCGCAGAGCTAGTCTGTGCGGAGCCGGGTGTAAATCTGTGTGTGATGATTGTTTATCGTATTTTCTACTTTTTATCCTCTACCCGTCTGGTATTGTTCACGGTGTGTCTGTGTACGTGTGCTTGTGGGCGTAAAAACGAAGGGGGAACAGAGATATGCAACCCTTAGTGATATCAAGGTAAAAAACAGGCGACGAAAAACAAATTCCAAATGTTGTTTACTTCAGAAGTACTTATGTCAAGATTGCCAAAGCTTGGCTATGTGGTATTGTATACCGTATGCTTTGCCACGGGATCCTCTCAGGATATCCATACTCTATGTGTACTCATTGAAATTCATCTCTCGTAAACGTTATTTGCACGTTTGCATGCCATGCATTCATGCTGCCGCCATGTGTAGGTTGTTTTTTTTTCTATTCTGTGTTTAGTCGGCTTCATGTGAAAGTGGACTTATTCTGCTATAAATTTAATGTTGAAGTTGATAAAAAAATATCAATTTCGTACTCGAAACAGCACAAATAATGCTGCTCTATATGGCATGCCTAATCATCAGCCTTATATTTTGTAGAGGGCCTAGAATCAGCTATGCGATGTTTTCGAATCATGCTATATATTCATTGCAGTTCACACGTTAAACAATATTGTACCCGGAAGCGAACACAAAAATTCGATTCTCATTCGATCGCTATGGGTATTTTGGAATGACTTTTAGTATCGATTGCGGCCTCATCTTTATTCTTGGTGGATTCAAATTTCATTTAATAGGGAAAAAGAGAGCATGTTAATAGACCTATTGAACAGATTGGATATGATGGCACAAAAAAGAATACCAGTATCAATTTCAAGCAACGTAATAACGATTACAATTGTCATATCGAGGTATGCTGTTTTACGCCAGCATGCAATCGACTCAATAAGCCTATTAATTGGCCTTTTATGGATGGAAACCGAACACCATTCGATTAAACCGGTCCCACTTTTGATGCGAATTCTACCTGAAAGCGAAACACCGGAAAACCCGAATTAATTGCATGCTCAATTGGCCGAATTATGAGAAAAAAAACTAGCCAGCAATTTTTATAGCAACCTTGAAGGTTTTTATTGATATTGATCCGTGTGTTCAATTGTAAGTTGTTTTTGTTGATTTGTTGATTGGTTGAACATGTGAAACGCAAGAGCTTCGTCTGCAGTCCAAATCTTCAATTCCCCTTCAGGCTGGGGAGCTTCCGTAAAAAAAGTGAGCTTGCATTGGTGCAGGCATATTCCAGGATGTTCCATCCAGGTAATGAAGACGTGATGGAAAATTTCAATCAAGTATTGATAGAAAATTACACAAGTAATACCCCAACAAAAATCGTATAACTTGTATATTCTAAGGCGTATACAAAGTGGGATCGAATCCCAACGATACACAATGCCAATCAAAGTATACACCGTCTATATCTAAAATCGTATTCAAAGCGAAACCCCGATTTTATTAATCAATACAGGTTGAGCCGTAATTCGGCATAACAAGTATCGGTTTCATGATATACACTAACGTAATATCCATCTAAACGGCATCATCCCAGTAAACATTAAATCGTATAACTAGCGTATATACAGCATCATATGTCCCATATTTTTGAGGTATATGTTCGTGGGTACAAACGTTACCCCGTTGGCTTCGTATCACTCCAGGATATCCTTTGAATAGTGGCATGAAGCTAGATCAGGCCAGAAGATCGTAGGGCCCTTGTGTTGCTTCAACAGAAGAACCAGACGCTCTTTGATGTGGATCTGGCCGTTTAGAGACCCGGTAGTCACAAACGGCGCACTCCGTTTGTCACAAGAGCAGATCGCTTACAAAATCATGTATTTCTTGGCAAGCTCCGGAACATCAAACTCACACTTGAAAGAGATGTCAACACACGCAACAAGCAGGGTTCTCTCTGAAAAACAAAGATGTAAGAAAGTATAATTCCAACAAGTGTTGAACTACTCAAGTCAATCCAAAATGTGGAAGACAATTAATCAATTGATAGGACGATCTACACAAATATCAGAAATTTCACTGACTCTGGCGCGAAAATGTGAAAAACTGAACAGTAAAAAAACTTGCGGTTTTGACAACGTTCTGGTACATTTCATAAAAGAGAACTCGTCGACTTTCGCTAAGATCTGTTCAGACATATTCAATGGAATACTGACCACAGGTAGTTATCCGAATTGTCTCAAAATGGCCAAAGTAGTACCAGTCTTCAAATCCGGTGAATCTTGGAATCCATGCAAGTATCGACCGATTTCTACGCTTCCTGTACTCAACAAGATTTTTGAAAGAACGCTTATGAACAGATTGTGCGAATTCCTCGATATAAATAAAGTCTTCTATAAATTTCAGTACGATTTCAGATGAGGCTGTAGTACAACAACAGCAGACACAGAGCTTGTAGATGAAATCATCAGTGGAATTAATCGAAAAATGATGGTAGGCGCACTATTTTTAGACCTTAAAAAAGCCTTTGACACAATCTATCATAATATACTATTGAATAAGCTGAACACTTACGGAATCCGAGGTATAGCTAATGATTTAGTGCACATTTACTGAACTAATAGGCAGCAATATGTTGCAGTAAATAATGCCAAAAGCACATTGTGTTACATAAATATAGGGGTACCTTAGGGCAGCAATATTGGACCCCTATTATTTTTATTGAATGTGAACGACATTGGCAATCTACCTCTAAAAGGGAAGGAAAAACTGTTTGCTGACGATACAGCACTGTTTAACTCAAGCCCGGATTCGGGAACCATAGTGTCACATATAGAGTATGATCTGGATCTCCTTGGGGATTACTTTCAGGCAAATCTATTGTCACTCAACCTGCCGAAGACCAAATACATATTTTTCCATTCACCTAGAAAGAAAATAACAACATGTCCAGATCCCCAGATTTCAAATGTACCCATCGAAAGAGTGCATAGCTTCAAATATCTGGGGGTCATTACCCAATGTATAACTTTCTACAGCGTTTTTTTCGTGATACACTTTTTAAAATTCGTAGCACTAAACCTCACTTGGCTATTCTTATAATTTCAAGACATTTCCACAAAAATACAATAGACGACCAGGAATGACGTATCCTATTGCATCTTTTTCGTATCCTATGTACGAGTTTCATCGAGAATATGTACGAGATAGTCGTGCAAGATATCTATCGCTTTTGCTAGTCAGGCGCATCATATACAACCCAAAATATGGGATATATGTGGTATACGAAGCGCCTGAATCACATATACATGCAATATACATACATGACAATTTATTACGATTTATTTTGGATGAATATACGATTTACACGTGCGTCTAGTACGGCTATTATCATACGTATATGCAATTTACTACAGGTAATCAAAAAAGCGAATAGCGGAAAATGTTCGTGAGGTTATAGTTATTTTTTTAACCACATGCATGGCCATTTGTATATATCACAACATTTATGTTCCTAAAAATAGGAATTATTCAAATGACTTCTAGTGGGAGGGAAATATTGAAAATGAGTAGTGGTGACCCAGTAAACATTCAATCGTATGAATAGCCATAATTGGAGGCGATATACATACATCCAAGACACATTTGGATGATATATGATGCATATGACTGGCATATATACGCAAAAGTGGGGGAGATATACGTATATACCATTTTTTATACGCACAGAAAGCCGTATATAACGAAATACGATGCTTTTTACACTGATATGCAATCTGACCCGACAATGCTATATAAAATGAATATAATATGGCGTATGTATTTCTGCATGTCGCAATACTAGGATAATCGTTATATAGATCAATGATATAGAAAATCGAGTTTTTGCATTTAATACGATTTCGGATACACTTTGATTGATATTTTATACTATTGTAATCTGATACGAATTTATATGCGGGCTACATTGAAATTGAGACTTAATCTGTAGTGATAAATAATATCGAGGATTTCGCATTTTATACAATTTTAGATGTACACAATATATATATATATATATATATATATATATATATATATATATATATATATATATATATATATATATATATATATATATATATATATATATATATATATATATATATATATATATATATATAAATGTCGTATTTCTGATCGAAATTTGACGCTTTATTTAACATACTTAAGATTATCCAATTTAAGTCAAATATGCGCCGTTTTGTTCGAAAACTTGTTGCCTTTTAGAAGGCAACTTCATTATCACCCCCCTTATAAAACCCACCCCCCCCCCCCTCCCTATTTACAAAAAAAATCAGACAGCCAGTTTTCGCGAGCCTCTTTTGAGGCCAACTTAGTATCACCAAGAGCGTTTTGCATGGACCGGAAGAGATGATAATCACTTGAAGCCAGGTCCGGACTATACGGTGGGTGCAATAGGACATCCCATCCGAGCTGTTGTAGCTTCTGGCGGGTCATCAAAGATGTGTGAGGCCGAGCGTTGTCCTAGTGGAAAAAAATACCATTCCTATTGATCATTTCTGGCCGCTTCTGGTCAATCGCCTGCTTCAAACAGTCAAGCTGCTCACAGTAGAGAACCGAGTTGAGGGTCTGGCCATAGTTGAGCAGCTCATAGTGGATGATTCCCTTCCAATCCCACCAAACACACAGCAACTCGTCAACTCGTGTGGCACCCATACATCCAGCTTTTTTTGGAATCCAATCTTCTGCAAATGGTTCCAAACGGTTTTATGGTCTATACCCAGTTCCTGGCCAGTCGAGCGAGTGCTCACATGCAAGTCTACTTGGATGATTTCAACGATTTTATCGGTTTCCACGACGATTGGCCTACCAGTACGGGGTGTATCTTCGACAGCCACTACACCAGAACGAATTCGATCAAACCAACGTTGTGCTGTGCGAAACGTTACAGTATCGGGTCCATAAACTACACGAATTTTTTCGGCCGCCTTCGTTGCAGTTTTACCTCGCAGGTAGTAAAAACGTAAAATATGGCGAATTTCTTGCTTGGTGGATCCCATCTTTGACGCGCTATAACTTAAGACTGAAAAGGACAATCACAACAACTTGTAGCACAAATTGTCGTCTTTAAATAGCCGTATAATATGACCCGATGCGATAAGTACAACACAAGATATGTTGAAGTGTTGCCATATATTGACAATATACGACATTTCTTTTCCCCCAACCCAATATTATATGTGAGGGGCTCAGAATGCAAGGGATGTAAGTGACTTGATCGATTTCTCTTCATCAACTTTTTATTTAGTTAATAACTCAACTGCAAAAACGTTCCAAGTTTGCTATAGAATCTGATAGATGAGGTTCTGACTTATCTTCCACATTGTCAAATACAGCTGGAAATGTATTTGCAGCTAAGGTATGACCAAAAGAGAGAGTCGATGTAGAGAAATCGATCAAATCACTTACACCCCTTTCATTTTAAGCCCCTCATACACGATTTCAATTCGACCCGATGTTATATGAGGGGCTTAGAATGAAAGGGGTGTAAGTGATTTGATCGATTTCTCTAAATCGATTCTCTCTCTTTTGGTCATAACTTAGCTGCAAACTCATTCCCAGCTGTATTTGACAATGTGGAAGGTAGGTCAGAACCTCATCTATCAGATTCTATAGCAAACTCAAATTGGATCGTTTTTGCAGTTGAGTTATTAATCAAAGAAAAAGTTGACGAAAAGAAATGGATCAAGTCACTTACACCCCTTGCATTCTGAGCCCCTCATATACTTATACTTAGAATATGCAGTATTATACGATTTCATGTTTGCTCCGCGCGAACAAAAAAGGCATCGAGTGAAAACTTTAGGTATTAGGAATTTTGGTATAAATGGCCTAAAGGACTTCAATAAATACTTCAATATTTTTTGCCGAAATCGTCTCGCATCGATGTTCTAAACTAAAATAATCTAAGCCCAAACGTATATAAATAAAAAAAACGCCAATCCTGATTTGAAACTAGAAAAAAGGAAAAAATAGTTATGATTGTACAGCTTGAAAACCTATGGATATATACAAAATATATTCAACAATGGGTTGTAGAGAAGTGATGAAGCTTTGAGAAAAAATACACACGGAAAACAATTTTTACTATAGAAAAGTAACACTAAAAGACTAGAAAAAAATATGTTTTTTTTCGCATTCCGCATGTAAATATGAACTGGAAGAATTGAAATAGGCAAAGCCTAGTTTTGGAATAAAAATTAACTCAAAATATCTCTGCAACAGATGCTATTAAAAAGTTCGCTTCATTTAGAGTGGAATTGCTCACAAGTCCTTTATTTGCATGCATCCACAAATACGAAATCTAGCGAAATCCAGGTTTGACTTCAACAGCTATGTTTGTGATGTTTTTTTTTATTTTTATTGTTCACCAAAAATCACCTAAAATCAATAGAATATTATAGGATTAGGCCCGCATAACCTCTTAAACAAATATAGCGTAACGACTTATCCGGCATCCCAACATTTGCCGGATATTGTGCATTTGTTCGTTGCTTTGTTGTTGAAGGCATGCTTCCTTGCGCAGTACCGGCTACAATTAGCCAGCGCCTCTAGGCCATGCACCATTAAACTCGTCAATTCCTTGCTTCCCATCCGCTCATCAGCACATATATACGATCAGCCCATCGTAGTTTTAGCGAGACCCCATTCCTCCAGAGTTTCCTCCCCGTTCATATGACTGTAATCAACGGTTCATGTAAGACAAAGCACAACGTCAGCAACAACGGGGAAAAAAGTGTAATAATTGAATTTGCATATAAATAGGGCAAGAAGGAGAAATTCAATTTTATGGGCGAAATCATCTCGCTCATCCCGACGGTGGGCATCTTCATCACGATGAATCCGGGCTACGCTGGCCGGACGGAGCTGCCGGAAAATCTCAAAGCCCTGTTCAGGCCATGTGCAATGGTGGTGCCGGATTTTGAGCTGATTTGTGAAATTATGCTGGTGGCGGAAGGCTTCCAAGAGGCGCGCCTGCTGGCACGGAAATTCATCACGCTGTACACGCTGTGCAAGGAGCTACTGTCCAAGCAGGACCACTACGATTGGGGCCTGCGGGCGATCAAATCGGTGTTGGTGGTGGCCGGCGCGTTGAAGGTGGGATATAGTTATTCTACCAATAATATTATTTTTTGTCATAACCATGTTTCGCCGTTTACCTGTAGAGAGGAGACAGAGAGCGTCCAGAGGACCAGGTTCTGATGCGTGCACTGCGTGACTTTAACGTACCTAAGATTGTAACCGATGATGTACCGGTCTTTATGGGGCTCATAGGGGATCTCTTCCCGGCGTTGGACGTTCCCCGCAAGCGCTCTCCGGAGTTCGAGCGACTGATCCGTAAGTCGGCAACCGAGCTGAAGCTCCAACCGGAGGATAGCTTTATCCTGAAAGTTGTTCAATTGGAGGAATTGTTTGCCGTGCGTCATTCGGTCTTCATTGTCGGATTCGCTGGCACTGGTAAAACCCAAGTTTGGAAGACACTGTTCAGAACGTACCAAAACCAGAAAAGGAAACCCCATTTCAATGATCTTGATCCGAAGGCGGTTACCAATGATGAGTTGTTCGGCATTATCAATCCAGCAACACGAGAGTGGAAGGATGGTTTGTTCTCAGTAATCATGCGTGATCAGGCCAACATGGGCGGCACTGGACCCAAGTGGATTGTTCTCGACGGAGACATCGATCCGATGTGGATTGAAAGCTTGAACACGGTCATGGACGACAACAAGGTGTTGACGCTGGCAAGTAATGAACGGATTGCACTCACCAAAGAAATGCGGCTTTTGTTTGAGATCTCCAATTTGAGAACGGCCACTCCAGCAACCGTATCGCGGGCTGGTATTCTCTATATAAATCCACAGGATCTTGGATGGAACCCGTGAGTATCGTATATATGCAGTGCATAATAAGAAATTTTATACGATTTGATTCAGATGCGGAGATTCAGAGAACTGGAAATTTTCATTTCATGTTCATTTATTGATATTACTCGTAATTTGTTCTTAATTTTAGGTTTGTAGCATCATGGATTGACTCCCGTGAAACGCAGGCCGAAAAAAGCATCCTCTCGGTCCTGTTCGACAAATACATCCCTCCACTGATCGACGCCCAGAAGCGATTCAAGAAAATCACTCCCATCTCGGAGATTGCGATGATCCAGATGACCTGTCACCTACTGGACTGCCTTCTAACCCCTCAAAACCTGCCACCGGACAGTCCGAAAGAGTGGTACGAAATATACTACGTGTTCGCGGTCATCTGGGGCTTCGGATCATCGATGTTCCAGGATCAGATGGTCGACTGGCGCAATGAGTTCCACAAGTGGTGGATCAACGAGTTCAAAGCCATTCGTTTCCCGCCGGGAGGAACTGTCTTTAACTACTACATCGATCCGGAAACAAAAAAGTTCAACCCGTGGACTGATCTTGTACCGAGCTTCGATCTGGACACAGATATACCCCTTCAATCGACCCTAGTACCAACAGCGGAAACCACACGGCTGCGGTGGTTCATGGACATTCTCATCGAAGCAAAACATCCCGTAATGCTCATCGGTGGGGCGGGTTCCGGCAAAAGTGTCATCGTCGCCGATAAGCTGAACAATCTCTCGTACAATTATGCCGTCACGAACGTACCGTTCAACTTCTATACCACTTCGGAAATGTTACAGCGCGTTCTGGAGAAACCATTGGAGAAGAAAGCCGGCCGAAACTACGGCCCACCTGGAAGCAAAACCATGGTCTACTTCGTCGACGATATGAACATGCCCGAGGTTGATACCTACGGCACTGTCCAGCCCCATACCCTAATCCGTCAGTTTATGGACTACCGACATTGGTACGACCGTACCAAACTAACCTTGAAAGACATTCACAACTGTCAGTTCGTGTCCTGCATGAACCCAACGGCCGGTTCGTTCACCATTGATCCCCGGCTGCAGCGGCACTTCTGCGTGTTCGCCGTGAGTTTCCCAGCAGGCGATCCGCTCTACCACATCTATTACTCGATCCTCTCGCAGCATCTCGCAAATCCGCTGAATAAATTCACCCTACCCACGCAGAAGATTTGCGCCTCGTTGGTTTCCTGTGCGCTCACACTCCACCTCCGGATGGGACAAACATTCCTTCCGACGGCCATCAAATTCCACTACGTTTTCAATCTACGTGATCTCGCCAACATTTTCCAGGGAATGTTGTTTGCAAATGGGGAAACCTGTCCGGACCCCAACTCCCTGATCCGGCTGTGGGTTCACGAAGCAACCCGTGTCTACAGTGACAAGTTGGTGGAAGACCGCGATATCGAAACATACCGCAAGCTACGTGCAGATGTTGTGAAGAAATCGTTCGAGGAGTTTGACGAGGGGAAGGTCTTTTCGTCACCCATCATCTATTGCCACTTTGCGGAGGGTCTGGTTGATCCCAAATACATGCCCGTGGCCAACTGGGAGAGCTTAAACAAGACCCTGGAGGAAGCCCAAGCAAATTACAACGACATGATTGGAGCAATGAATTTGGTACTGTTTGAAGACGCGATGAGTCATGTGTGCAGGATTAGTAGGATCTTGGAAGGACCGAGGGGCAATGCGTTACTTATCGGGGTTGGAGGTTCCGGCAAACAGTCGCTCTCAAGATTGGCCGCATTTATCTCAGGACTAGAGGTCTCGCAGATTCAGCTCAGGAAAGGCTATGGAATCGCCGATTTGAAGGCGGATTTAGCGGTTCTGTACATGAAAACAGGTGTCAAGAATGTGCCGTGTATGTTTCTGATGACGGACGCTCAGGTTGCGGAAGAAGCTTTCCTGGTGTTAATAAATGATTTACTTGCTTCCGGTGAAATTCCTGAATTATTCCCGGAGGATGAGATCGATAATATTGTGAACGCACTGCGGAATGAGGTTAAGCAGTTGGGAATGCTAGACACTAAAGAGAACTGCTGGAAGTATTTCATCGATAAGGTACGTAAGTCGCTGAAGATTGTACTCTGCTTTTCGCCGGTGGGATCAACGCTGAGAATTCGAGCGAGGAAGTTCCCTGCGCTGGTTAATTGCACCGCGATCAATTGGTTCCATGAGTGGCCCAAGACGGCGCTGGAATCGGTGTCCAACAGATTCCTTGCCTATGTGGATGTCATGCCAGTAAGTTTCATGCCTTGAATAAGTCTCGTAGATCCCAATCTCGAATCTTTCCCCTTTCAGCGCGAGCTAGTCGAACCGGTAGCTGTGTTCATGGCCTATGTTCATGGAACGGTGAACGAAATGTCCCAAATATATCTTCAAAACGAACGACGCTATAATTACACAACACCCAAATCCTTCCTGGAGCTTATTGCTTTATATTCGAAGTTTGTCAAGGCAAAGCACACCGAACTGAACGATCGGGTCCAGCGTTTGGAGAGTGGTATCCTCAAGTTGGCCGAATGCGCGGATCAGGTGGATTCGCTGCAGGTTCAGCTGGTAGAGCAAGAAGTGGTTCTGAAGAAGAAGAACCAGGAAGCGGACAAGCTGATCAAAGTGGTCGGTGCCGAAAACGAAAAGGTACAAAAGGAGAAGAACTTTGCGGCGGAAGAAGAGAAAAAAGTGCGAGTTATTGAGGAAGATGTCAGCGCAAAGGCCAAAATTTGTGAGGAGGATTTAAGAAAGGCCGAGCCAGCATTACTGGCGGCTCAGGCAGCTCTCGATACGCTGGATAAGAACAACCTAACGGAGTTGAAATCTTTTGGATCCCCACCAGAGTTGGTGGTCAAGGTTTGTGCGGCGGTGCTTGTACTGTTTTCGCCCAAGGGAAGGATACCGAAGGATCGCAGCTGGAAATCTTGCAAATTAATGATGAACAAGGTGGACGTTTTTCTGAACGACTTGATATACTACGACAAGGAGCATATACAACCGGATGTTATCAAGGCATTGCAGGAATATCTAAAGGTGCAATGATATTGGTGGCTTCACCCCTAGATTTTGTTAATCACTCAAACATTACAGGACCCGGATTTCGATCCCGAGAAGATCCGTTCCAAGTCGGCGGCAGCAGCTGGGTTGTGTGCTTGGGTCATCAACATTCACAAGTTCTATCAGGTCTATCAGGTGGTAGAGCCTAAGCAGCGAGCTCTGAACGAAGCTCAGGCCGAGCTGAAGGCGGCCCAGGACAAGCTGATGGATCTGACGAACATGATCAACGAGCTGGAGGAGCGACTGGGGGTGATCCAAGCCGAATTCAACGATGCCCTCGCGGAGAAGCAAAAGTGTCAGGACGAGGCGGACAAAACAGCTTTCACGATTGACCTCGCGCACCGTCTGGTGAACGGACTGGCCTCGGAAAATGTACGCTGGCGGGAATCGATAGCGCTGCTGAAGAGCCAAACCGTGACTCTACCCGGCGATGTGCTATTGATTGCCTGCTTTATCAGCTATGTCGGTTGCTTCACCAGACGGTACCGAGTCGAGCTGCAGGAGAACATGTGGATTCCGACGTTTCGGCTTTCTAAGGTGATTGAAGTATTTCAAACTATGACCAATGAGTGAATTTGTTTTATCAACAGCCGGCGATCCCATTCACCGAGGGCGTAGATCCACTGAATCTAATCGTGGACGACGCCGTTATCGCCTCGTGGAACAACGAGGGCCTCCCATCGGACAGGATGTCGTCAGAGAATGCAGCTATACTCACATACTCAGCTCGCTGGCCGTTGATGATTGACCCTCAACTGTAAGTAACATATAGCTAAGAACAACAATTTGTAGAGTCGCTCAAATGCAACCTTTCCAATAGACAAGGAATCAAATGGATCAAGCAAAAGTACGGCAATGACTTGACAGTGCTACGACTCACCGCCAAGGGATACCTGGACGTCATCGAAAGATGCGTTTCCAATGGGAGTATCCTGTTGATCGAAAACATCGGCGAAACTATTGATGCCGTTCTCGACCCTCTGTTGGGGCGAATGTTGGTTAAAAAGGGCAAATGTCTTCGGATGGGTGAAAAAGAAATCGACTACAACCCCAATTTCCAGCTGATATTGCAGACCAAGCTCGCTAATCCCCACTACAAACCAGAGATGCAAGCGCAGACCACGTTGATAAATTTCACCGTGACGCGTGACGGTTTGGAAGAGCAGCTTCTTGCAGAAGTAGTCAAAGCCGAACGACCGGATCTTGAACAGCAAAAAGCGGATCTTACAATGCAACAAAACACATTCAAAATAACGCTGAAAATGCTTGAAGATGACCTGCTAAGCCGACTCTCCTCGGCTGGTGAGAACGTATTGGAAGACGCCAGCCTAGTGCTCAATTTGGAGAAGACCAAGAAAACAGCCGCCGAGGTCGAGGTTAAGGTCCGCGAAGGTAAGAAGACCTCGGAGCAAATTGACGTGGCTCGTGAAAGTTACCGACCAGCTGCGGAGCGGGCTTCGATCCTGTACTTCATCCTGAACGACCTCCACAAGATCAATCCCATATACCAGTTCTCACTGAAAGCATTCACGATTGTTTTCAAAGATGCAATCGCTGGAACGCCTTCGGCTGAGAAGCTCAAAGATCGCGTATTCAATCTGATCGATTCGATTACCTTTGCCGTCCACATGTACACAAGTAGGGGCCTGTTTGAGAGGGACAAGCTGATCTTCATGGCGCAGATGGCGATTCAGATATTGCTTCAGGCGAAGGAGATTGACCCAGCGGAATTGGACTTCCTATTGAGGTTCCCCTTCACGCCTAACTTGACATCGCCATTCGACTTCTTAACCAACGCGGGATGGGGTGGTATCAAGGCGTTGTCGAATATGGACGAGTTCAGGTCTCTGGACAAAGACATCGAAGGTTCCGCTAAAAGGTAACAATAATCGAATGACCAAACAATGCGGTTATTCATTGTTTTCCTATTACACAGATGGCGAAAATTGGTCGAATCCGAATGTCCGGAGCGAGAAAAAATGCCCGGCGAATGGAAGAACAAGAACGCTCTACAGAGGCTCTGTATTGTGCGGTGTCTAAGGCCAGATCGAATGACCTACGCGGTGCGAGCGTTCGTGGAGGAAAAATTGGGCGCAAAGTTTGTTGAGGCTCGCATGGTCGAATTTGATAAATCTTTCCAAGAAACCAGCTCGTCAACGCCAGTATTCTTCATCCTTTCACCGGGAGTCGATCCTCTGAAGGTAGGATAACACATAAGTCTTCAAATTTTCTATATATATAGACACAACATAAACATTCCAGGACGTAGAAAAATTGGGCAAAAAGATGCGCTTTTCGACCGATCACGGTAACTTCTACAACGTATCGCTTGGTCAAGGCCAAGAGGTGGTTGCCGAGTCCGCTATCGACGTTGCCTCGAAGGAAGGTCATTGGGTTATTCTCCAAAATATTCATTTGGTGGCAAAATGGCTCCCAACACTGGAGAAAAAAATGGAAGCAACTTTGGAAGACTCTCACGATAACTATCGACTGTTCATTAGCGCAGAACCGGCCATGTCAGCAGAGTATCACATCATCCCGCAGGGAATCTTGGAATCGGCTATCAAAATCACAAACGAGCCTCCGACCGGTATGCTGGCTAACATCCACAAAGCACTGGACAACTTCAACCAGGAAACACTGGAGATGTGTGGCAAGGAGGCCGAGTTCAAAGCTATTCTGTTCTCGCTATGCTACTTCCACGCCGTGGTTGCGGAACGCAGAAAATTCGGTCCTCAAGGCTGGAACCGGGTTTATCCATTCAACGTGGGAGACCTCACCATCAGTGTCTACGTACTGTTCAATTACTTGGAAGCTAACAACCGCGTACCGTGGGAGGATCTGCGTTATCTCTTCGGAGAAATCATGTACGGAGGTCACATTACGGACGACTGGGATCGACGCTTGTGTCGGACCTATTTGGAGGAGTTGATGCAACCCGAACTGGTGGATGGAGATCTCAATCTTTGCGCTGGTTTTCCAGCTCCTCCGAACCTCGACTACGTTGGCTACCACAACTACATCGATGACAACCTACCGGTTGAATCGCCTTATCTGTACGGTCTCCATCCGAATGCAGAAATCGGCTTTCTAACGACCCTCTCGGAGCAGCTGTTCAAAACAATCTTCGAGCTTCAACCGCGAGATTCTGGAGCCACTAGTGGTTCCACCGTGAGTCGTGAGGATGTTGTCAAAACGACCATCGAAGACTTCACGGACAAACTGCCCGAGGAATTTAATATGGCCGAACTTATGGCGCGGGTTGAAGATCGAACCCCGTTCGTGATTGTTGCCTTCCAGGAGTGTGAACGAATGAATATTCTAGTGCGAGAGATGAAACGATCTCTTCGGGAGCTGATGCTTGGTCTTAAGGGAGAACTCACCATCACCTCGGACATGGAAGACCTCGAGGCTTCGCTCTTTTTCGACCATGTTCCCGATAGCTGGACAAGGCGCGCCTACCCGTCGATGTTCGGGTTGCAGTCTTGGTTCGCGGACCTTACGATTCGGATTAAGGAGCTCGAAGCATGGTCCAACGATTTCAATCTGCCCTCTACCGTTTGGTTGGCCGGCTTCTTCAACCCGCAGAGTTTCCTGACGGCGATTATGCAACAGACCGCTCGGAAAAATGAATGGCCACTGGATAAGATGTGTTTGAGTTGCGACGTAACCAAGAAGTGGAAGGAGGATATCAGTGCGCCACCGCGAGAGGGTGCTTATGTTACTGGGCTGTATATGGAAGGAGCTCGCTGGGACACAAACATCGGGTCGATCGCCAGCTCGCGATTGAAGGAGTTGTTCCCCCAAATGCCGGTTATATTTATCAAGGCGATTACCCAGGATAAGCAGGAAACAAAAAATATTTACGAATGTCCCGTTTATAAGACAAGGTCTGTATGAACGAGTGGTCCTAAATTTATTCTTTTGAGTAATTATCGTTTCGTTTTCCAGGGATCGTGGACCCACCTACGTGTGGACGTTCAATTTGAAATCGAAAGAGAAGCCGGCTAAATGGACTTTGGGAGGCGTTTGTTTATTGCTTCAGGTTTAGCCTTATCATGTTTTGATTGTTAGTGATTTTTGCTGTGAAGAATTATAAATTCGAATTTGCTTGACGATCGTTGTTTTATTTTAGTTCGATCGTAAGTTGTAATCATAATAATATCTTTCTTTTTCCAAAGTTTCGATGTTTGAGAATTGTTTCAGTTGTTGGGAATGATGAGTTTTAA
This sequence comes from Toxorhynchites rutilus septentrionalis, assembly GCF_029784135.1. Lineage (NCBI taxonomy): Eukaryota > Metazoa > Arthropoda > Insecta > Diptera > Culicidae > Toxorhynchites > Toxorhynchites rutilus. The sequence goes on along the minus strand of NC_073744.1, from coordinate 34,363,267 downwards.
TAGAGCCGAAGTTTAAAAGTTTTAATATAACAAATGAAATCACTATTCGTTATCATTCATCCAACAGTATTAATCTCTCTATCAAATGAAAAAACCATAATTGATCTCAATCGTGTTATATGTTTATGGAAGTGAGGAACTTTTTTTTATTTCGAAGCATCTTTTCCTAATACAATACCAGAAAATGAAATAAAAGGGTAGTGGCTCAAATAAATATTTGTGAGGGTCAGCTCAGTGAACATAAAAAATTGCAAATTACTTTTTTGTAAAGCTCATTATAACTTTATTTTGAGAAAATTGATAATTATTTTTACGAATCATTTTTTTCGAAAACATTAGACCATCACAAACATTAGATAACATACAAGTAGTATGTGCATTCTCTAATTTCATCCTTAGCTTTATCTAAACCATATCGAACTTCGAATTTCTATGTTTTAGGAAAAGCTATTCTATCTCGATCATAGCAAGAAACTTTCCAGCGAAAGCTCTAATTTCGATGTATTTCTTTGCATTGCTCTGCATTACCGATTATCACCAAGCTCGTGTTCTGTTCTTCGTTGTTACACTCATTATCCACTGAGCCCCGTTTCGTTCCCTAGGATCTGACATTGAGCTTTTTGGTGAGAAAGCGCTGACTGACAGGGACTAACAGTAAAAAAACGGAAGCCATAACGTTTACTAGGAATGTGGATTGACGTGATGTATTTTTTGACGTAGAATTACGTCTTTCATTAAGGGTGCCAAATCAGAAAACAGATCACGTTTTTATGAAATAAAGTTAACGTTAATAACTACTTTTGCCGTGAACGGATTTTGGCGTTTTACATACCAAACGAATCGGAAATTCCCTAAGATTTATTTAATATACTAGACATCAGAATCCCCAGGTTTGTAAATGGTTAAAATTCATGGAAACTTTAGGCGTTTCCATTTTCCCATACATTTGTTCTGTCCATTTATGTGCTGTCCCGAACAGAGCTGTCAATTACGAGCAACTTATCGAAGACCAACGAAGGGGAAATCGTAGGAGTTGAAGTCTCCGTGAACAAAGGAAAAGTAGAAGAATAGAGGGGAATACTTGCCTAGAGTATAAACAGTGGATCTCGTTGAGGCAAACTTTCATTCGGTATCGGACTGTTGAGCAATCCAGTTCACTTTGCTTTTGCTGCGCTTCGATCTAAGATTGGACCCCACCAGTGGTAATCCAACTTGGATATCGTCGTTTGGTTTTTCTGTTCGTTTTTGGCATTATTCGTATCGTGTATTTTTCTTTCGGCGTCATAAATTGGACGCTTCGCGTAGTATGTGATAAGCAAGAAGAAGAGGAAGGCAGGCTCGAGCCCAGCAAAAAACGAACGCATTGCCAGGGGCAATAAAATTTCGAGGCAAGCGTCATCTAATGATGCACGCGATGTTGGTGCAGTGAAAAGGGCTCACACTGAACCGAGCCTTCGCGAGTGTGACACCGCTTCGAACAACAGCGAAGTAGGCGACTTCGGCGCGTCGATCGAAAATGTAAACGCCGTTACCCAGACAGCAACCAAAATCAAGCTCCCCCCGCTGGTGATGAAGACGGTCGCTCTTGACAAACTCATCAGCGAATTCGCATCGATGGGTGTTACAGCAGAGTATAAGCTGTGTGGCATAACTCAGTTTTTTTTCAAGCAGTAAACATTGTTTGTTTTCCGTCATCATGAGGGCTTCATTGGTGCCTTTGAGAATGCATCAATGCATTAAACTGACGTTATGACGAAGCAGGCGTTAAGGTTGTGCGCCAAAAAATTATTTGGGGAATACCAAGCATCTTGAATGTCTTACTGGAATGTTATAAGTTATTTGGGTTCGCGTGCCAGTCGCAAAACTCCCTTCAACTAGGATTGCATTTGCACTAATCTCGATCACAATGAAGCACTGCTTCTCTTTTCGAGGTTAATGTGGTTAACAGAAAGAGTTCATTTCATTTATGGAGTCACCAAGGAAGTAAATGTCGTTCTGGTATTTTGTATGTGATTTGGTTTCGCTTGACAGTAGCATGACAGTCTCCACTAAGGATGACAGCGGCGCTTGTCTCGAACGATGCCTAGAGGTGCGATTCCAAATAACATATAGCATGATATTTCATACTTGCAAGTATTGTCATTGTTGTTGTTTCCATGCGTTGCCAAAGATCTATTGATGTAGTTATGAGATGTGGAATAATGGTGCTGGTGCAACATGTATATAATCGACTGTAGCCGAGTATATGAAAATTGCGAAAAAGGCCACTGGAATAGCGTTCGAGGTAAATTTTCAATGCATTGACATGAAATAAATTGCGACATACGATCAGCTAGTGTATTGTTTTGCGAGGACAAGAATGAATCATCAATCAATTATCGTGAACTGATTCTACAATGGAAAAACCATTTCAGAGATTTTTTACTAAGCAGTTGTTTCTAAAATTTCACAGCATTATAGAATAATATCCCAAGGTATAAACAAGCGACTTATATAAAATAACAGCGTAGTTCTACGTCAACAATGCGGTCGTATCTTGGGCACAACCTCCTATAATTGTTTAATAAACATTAACTTTTAACCCAACTCATGACAGCCATTACCAGACTATTGGAATGCCCTAAGGGGATATTCTAGTGTAAGGGCACATGTTTCAGACGTTTTTGGAGCTCTGAAAAAATAAAACAAAGAATATGTTTACTATCCATTATATCTTTACTTGTTTATCTATCTTTTAACAATAAAACCAAAAATTAACGGAAAAAAATATTCATATATACAATAGTTACAAGCTAATGAAGTGAGGGGGCTCAAAAAAGTTTCTGCTGATTTGTGTGCTAACCCTACCCGTATTTCGACTGCTTATAACTCGAACATTTCTAAACAGATCGGAAAGATGTTTGCATCAATTGATAGGAAATATTTCTACGCGTCTATCACAATTAATAAAATGTTTTTTTTCTTGAGATGAACAATTGAATAACTGTAATATGGCAGTTAGGGCGTTATCTAAACGCCCTAACTGCCAAGTTTTGATTGGCCCGATTTACGGTTTCCCCAACACAAACTTCAAAATCGATGTACCTATGGAAATCCGCTTTGCGAATATACATTACAGTCAGGGGTATTTTTGTTCCTACAGAGCTGTTTTTCCTTAACATGAACTTCAAAATGTACCTGGGGGAATCCGCTTAGCAAATACATGCAAGTCGGGAGTATTTTTGTGGTGTTGAGTACTTTTGTACTCGCTTGTCGTTGTGCAGACCGGAATATGTTTCCTTAAAAAGTACTTTTAAACTGAGAAGCCTGGGAAAATCGTCATTTCAGGTGCTAGAGGCGATTGAACTTTCGCGGTTCGAGAACTACGTAAACATGAGATGTGCAATAATTTCAGAGGGGAATGTAGAATACAAAGATCGTTTGACAATTTTTCCGTTCAGATATTTTGGTAGTCCTAGGCATCATATCAACCATAAAAGGACGTTCATCAAATTTATTTGTAACGAAGAACATAATCTATTACAAAATTTTCGGAATTCAACATAATATTCAACATAATATTCGAAGTGGTAAACAAGTGGATTGCATAATGTAATTGCGTAGTTCTACGTCGAAAATATGCGGTCGTGTCCTAGATACAACCCCTTACATTTTTTTGATTTATTCAAAGACTAGAATACTGCCATAACAGAATCCGCGTCTTTGTTTACTTTTTCTTGTTCGTGAAATCATAACAAACGCTGACCTAATCGGTCCGAGAACATTATTTTTTTCAATAACTTTGAAAAAAATTATAGGGGGTTATGTCCAACCACATTGTTGACGTAGAAAATTAATGTGTCCTTTGAAAAAAATAAGAAAAAGTCGGGAAAGACGGTTTGTTCAAGTTTATGTACTCGATAAGTTTCGGAGAACTTCAAATAAGCCTTAAAAATGATCGAAAAAGATTTGACTAAAATCACCAAGAAGAGCTTGTAATTTTTTTCATTTTTTCATGTCTAAAATAGCTTCCGGCATTCAGAATGACGGATACGAATTACGTTTCAAAAACCGTTCGGCTTATTCGTCCATGATATCTGGTTGCTCTTGCAAACGTAGGTAGTAGAGATGTCTAAATGTTTCGTTTATTCGATTTTCGATTAATAGTAGGGCCAATTTTAAATATTCGATTCATTCGAATAATTGTTTTTCAGTGTTCGATTAATCGATCTAATATTTATTTCTTGTAATAATAATGAACAGACATTGATAATAAAAAAAAATAAACCATAATTTTGAAAGTAATATAATATTAATTTTAAATTTAATATAATTAAAAAATAAACATGGAGCAGAATAATGGTTTTGGAATGAAATGGTATTTCAGTATATTGATAAATTTACCATTTCATGATTTTTTGCATTACGGTGTCATTCTGGTCGCGTTGTTTATCGGATGTTAGATGGTCGCTGTTGGATAATATAATTGCAGATATTCGATTATTTGAATTGATCGATCGATTAACCGACGTCTCTAGTAGTTAGTGGGCATTTGTTAAAAAAATTAGGAGAAGAAAATCAAATTATTTTCAAAAAAGACAGGTGGGTAATGTCGGGGACATAACTGGAGTGACGTAGGACTATACAAATGGGACAGCTCTTGTTAAATATATATTTCAAATATATTGTTTTATTTTCTTCTCCTACGTCAATACCTACCTATCTACCTGAAAAATGGATTAGTGTACTGTTTACTCTTTATGAACATGTTGGTGGTTCTGAAAAGAACCTTTGGTGTTGTGTTTTTGCGTTTTTTGGTTTCCCATTCGACAGTCCCCTCTGGGCTGGTTTTATTGTGGCTCTCCACTGGGCTAGAGGCGAATGAACTTCAAAGTTTAAAGCCTCTTAAAAACAAAGAAAGAAAGAAAGAAAAATACATTCATTACGATTTGTTCGCTCGTTGGATTCACATGCACTCACTCACTTATCACTCGATATCCCCATCTTGTTCGGCTAAACCTTTCTGTTTAGCGATTTGTTGCCACTCGCCACAGCTTTCACAGGTGGAAAATTTCTTCTCATCCAGCTTTGTGACATGTTGTACAGTAAATTACATTCAATGCGACGTGCCGAAGCACCACTCAGTGTCGCATTGGAGGCGATTTTAACCTGTAATTGAACATTTGCGATGACAGTGGTACAGTGTCGACTTTCAATGTGGGGTCATAATTTGGAGCTCTATGTTTACAAAAATCTCCAACTAAATATGTCGCATTACATGTCCGTCCTATTAGTTAAATGTCGAACTAATTGTAAATTACTGTACTTTCAATCTGGAAACAATTTAAGAATTTGTCAAAATTGAATTTTCAGGAAAGTCCCCAACTATTAATAAGCTCAGAACAACTGCCAAATTCACATACTCATCAGATCCTGGCAAACAAATTATGAAAAAATCAATTTGTGTTTTATTATTATTTTGGATATTATTTTAGAAAGCATTGAACTGTATTTCATAAACTCTTTTTTGAAAGGTTTTATGGCCCTGATAAGCGCCGTGTTTTATGGAATGGTTCCAATTCAGAAAACTTAGTACTCGTGGTTTTAAAAAAAAAACCATTTCGAACGCCCTCGATGCCGCCTTGTTCTGGATTTGCCACCAAAGCAGTTTGTATAAAGAACAAACTTTTTTCTTCTGCTACCAGCTGCTGTTTTGCGATTGCGTTTGCCACTCGCCATTCGCTGCAACTGCCTGTTGTCTTGATGTCCACCGAACCGAACGTGTTCTGTTCCGAATGTGGGTTTTCTTATCGTCGCGAGCAGCTTTGACAGCTAACTCGATCACTTCGGCGGCCGAAACTATATAACGCCGGCTAGGTGGACTGGTGCACTGGTACTAACGCGCTCGGCCTAGCTACCCTTGCGGGGAACTCCAGATCAACACGGTTCGAGTGGGATTTTGCCTTTCCCTTCACTTCTCCTCCTTTACCATGTCCAGACATGGCTGCTTGGGTTGGTTTGTTGATGTGTTGTGATGCGAACCGATGTGGTGTACGGTTTGGATGAGAATGATCGTTACGGAAGGAAGGAAGGTTTTGTATTATAGAGACTTTAAACTTTTGTAGTTCATTCGTCTCTAGCCTTGAGAAAGGCCCTTTGAAAACTCTACTCTACTCTACTACTCTACTCTAGCGCTAACACCTCCGCTCTCTTGCCTTGAGAAAGGCATTCGATCCCTCGCCGTCCAGCTCGTCCAGCAACGATGTTGTCCAGTCGGTGTCCACACAAAGAATGGCTGAAAAAGAGGGCTGAAAGATCGTTACGGCAGCGGAGCGGGGATTTTTAAGCTGATTGGCTGGCTCGAGAATTACGCATGTGTGAGACTGCGACCAATGTTTCGTTCCTTTTTCTTTTCTTTTTCCTTTCCAATCGTGCTTCATTCTATTTCGCTGCTGCTCTGGTTGCCCGTTTTGGTCGGTACGATTTGAGGAGCACAAAATGGACCAATCAAAAATGGGCACATAGTGCATTTGGACAATGCTTGATATTTCAAAATTATTCAATTATTTATCTCAAGAAAAATGAAATGTTATTCGTTATGATAGATGCGTGGATATATTTCCTATCAATTGATGCAAAAACCTTTGCGATCTATTGAGAAATGCTCGAGTTATAAGCGTTCCAAATCTTGCATTTTTTCCTACTTGTTCAGTGCCTAGATTTCCATTTCACCCCCCTATATCTTCCGGTTAGACGTAGTCCTACGTCAACAAATTGAAGTTTCGGTCTTACCCAACTTGATTAGTATTTTTTTTTAAATATTTCTGGTGTAAAAATGAGAAAGCTTACCGCTGAATCGATGAAATGGAAGGAAAGTCAAGCTATACACTCACGTAACGAAAAATTTCCAAAAAATTACTTGTTGGAAATTAATTATTATCTGCAGACTTACGCCGAATTGTTCTTTGCAGATCACTTTTATGTGTATATTCACAATATTAACAGACGGCCAGCAGTGTACACAGTGAGTGTCAAATCAATTGATGCACTGTATTGCAAGTTTGGACATAATTAAAATGTAAAAATAAAAATTAATTCTATCAATTATACATAGATGACCCGCCCTGTCCGTCATTCCCGACCTTCCCCTAATTGCTCAGTATGAGAAAGCCTTGACATTCGACACGAACGATCGAAATGCATCACTTTGCTCTGGTGGAACTTTCAGTAAACAGTGGCATACCAGGAGGTAATAAGCAAGGATGCCAGGTGATTTTTAGAAAAAACTCCACAAAGCACGAAGCTACATTCATATTTTGCTATCAAGAATCGAGTTCCGAAGTAATAGCGCCAACATGCGGAACTCAACAACATTATCGATACTTCTCTGATTATTTTCTTAGGATGTCACATAATTTTGAAAAGTCCATTAATGTCTTCTCATTATTTGAAATGGCTTTAAAATGATAACATGGTTTTATATCTGGCTTCTTTGGTATTGAAATCTATTGCTGGTATTTGAGATAGGTGTCATGATTCAGCTAAGACACTAACCACATCGATATTTCTAAAACTGCCGCTAGATCGAGTGCGAATATTCAGTGTGGAATCGAACCATACTCGAGTTATTCCAATGAGATATGAGAATGTTGTTGCCAGACCAGATAATAAAATTGAAGTTGTTTCAGTGTATGAATTAATTAATGCACCGAAATAGTCTAGTGCCTGTCTTCCATTTCGATTTACTTACGCACCTTAACCTTAACTGTTTCGTATTGTCCAATGAGGGATATTAACCCAGTATTCCTTTTTGGAGAGACGGTTTCACGGCGCATGAATTTCTGCCCCAGGAGCAATCGTTTCAAATTTAGAAACTAATAATAATCGTTAGGGGCGAGGACCACCTAATCTTCCTGTTTGACCTTCATTGTATTACCGAAATGTTAAACGTTTAATTTAATTAACAGAACAAAGCAAACTGTACGTTCCACAAGACACCCGTATTGATCAACACAATAAGGCTAAACATGTTCCAAATTCTATGAAGCCGAGTATGCGCCACCTGATCCGCTTACAGGTCCACTCGTCGGCACATTTGATCCGAAACCGGTGCCCACTTCTGGAGATTTTCTTCTGATGATGGTGCAAAATGTGTTGCTCTGAGGCAGCATGATTCGTATCAGTCAGTTCTCAATCGGCTGGGCTAGAAGAGTCTTCCCCCAAGGGCGAACAAAAAGTTTTGGTCGAGTTTTCAAGTACCATCCAGTAAATTGATGTGACTACTTGAAATTTTATATTTAATCCTACGCAACGAGAAGACATTTAACCGCACGACTTGGGTGGTCCCATTGGGGGAAAAATAATGGTTCTTGGAAAGCGGAACAGTAGGTTGACACCGCGCCTATACCGATTTGAACATAAAGAACATCTTTCATGATTAACAGTAAAAGTTATCGCTTGTGCCGCAGTGAATCCCAAGGAAACGTGAGCCGTCCCATTATCGGGTAGCAATTCAATTAATTTGCGCGTTTCGCTATTACATGCGAATTTCAACTCTCACCTCGAGGGAAGCCACTAGGGTTGTTCTCAGACAGCAGATAACTTTTTGCACCCGATTTCAGCTAACCACCCAAGACGATGAATGAGATACGAGGGAAACGTACCTTGCGTCGCAGGTCTTTCCAACAAACCAACGAATCAATAGCCACGATTGTATTTGGCAAACACCGAAGGTACTCAAAGTGATACTTACCCACTCCCGTTCCTGTGTACCCTGTCCTCGATGACATGGGCGAACGCATATTAACAATCAACAAACGAGAAGGAATTCTGCGAGATTCGAGACTCGTGATTTTAAATTTCACTTTGGATTGAAAGTGTGCGAAAAGTGTGAAAATTTTCCAACAAACACACAATTTTATTGATTAGGGGTTCGCAAGACTCGTGCCTATGAGATTTGCGGACCAGTCCATGCGGGAGGTCTCGAGCGGACCCACAAAAGGTGGTGATCACAGCGATACAGTGTATCGTACTTGAGCTGGGCTCAGCTTCAGCGCGTCACTCCTGGAAGAGAGGTTATCTCGAGTGTGCTCTCATAGCTTGCTTCAGATTAATCTTCGAGGCTACCTAAATAACAACATAAACAACTGAACGCACGGGAAGATGCCGCATGATGATGAATCATCGTGTTGTGAGTAATAACATTCGAATGAATTGCTGCTTCTGGAACGATACCAAGGCTGTTTTTGTTGATACAAGAGTCTGTCCTATTTGAAATTGAAAAAGAAAGTTTGATTCTGTTTTCAATTTTGATGATAAAATGATGTTTACAGTTTGTATGAATGAATCAAAATCATATCATTTACATTGAACTTTATTCCACTGTTAAATTAATTTCTAGGCATAACACCCAGATGTTTTGATCATTTATATTTATATTGGTTATTTTTTCCTGATTGTTAGTCTTCCCACGATAGGCTGACCAAATAGTTCCGAAATAAAAACGGGCAAATGCAATTTTGTTCGATGGAACCACCGGGTTGGCTTTCATGTCGTCTGGTGAGAGTGCTCCTTTTTTTGCCAAGAAAAAGTTTTTGCAAATTCAAGAGTGTGATCGGACTTATTGGTGAATTTTTCCGATCGATCATTCAATTGTGGGGAACTCAAGCATTTGTTTCCGGGTTAAAGTGGCGTCAATAGTGCAGCGTATCGTCTCGAAGTTGGAAGAAATTTTGGAAGCTTCAGGCGGAGCAAGAGGTTGGCATCTTGCAAAATGAAAAACGCAGAGAATGCTGTGTGTTGTTTCCGGGTTACAAGTGGCTTCAAAGTGCAGCGTATTTTAAGTCGGATCTAATGAAGGTAGAGAGCTGTGTTCCCGTGGCCGAGTGGTTAGCGTCAAACCTAACATGCCGGGTGTTCGGGTTCGATTCCCGTTCTGGTCGGGGGAATTTTTCGTCAAAGAAATTTCCTCCGACTTGCACTGTGGTCATGCGTATTCTAGAGCTTGCCACTCAGAATGCATTCAAGGCGTGTTATTTGGCATAGAAATCTCAACTAAGTACGAATGAAAATGACGCAAGTAATACTACGTTGAGACGGCGTAGTTCCTCTAGGAACGTTAGTGCCATATAAGAAGAAGAAGAGAGAGCTGTGTTCTTCGGTGAAAACTGAGAATGAAAGTTTGTTCTGCAACGCTTGTCCTCGCCGGCAATAATTATGTAGTCCATGTAGCAACTATCCGAAATCACAATTTTTATTGCCGTGACTAACCGTTCTTGAGATATAATCAATTTCATATCATGTAAAAGTCTTTGTGAAATAATAGAAAAAGGAATATACTGCTGCTGAACATCACGATTAAGCCTTGTTCTAGAATGAGCGAATTTTTCAGGTGCGAAATTGGTTCTTGCGAACTATTTTCACTAAAGTCATTCACATCGAATTACGAAATCATGCGAATCTGTCAAACTATCGTCCTTACAACGAAAACAAGTTGTACGAGAATGGTGAAACAGATTAATATAACTCACAAATGTAAGTTCAAGTATATCTCGAAATCGATACAATTCAATATTAGAAAATTCAGTACAGTATAAATAGAAATTCGGAAAATCATTCATTTTCCTGCAGCAAGCTTGAATATTGCTTACGAAATTTTTTATATCTTGTTGCACCCATCTTGATTGTCTTGTGCCAACTTCAGAATGTGGACAGAGGCAACTGTCAAAGCAACGCGAATTCGTATTTTATCGCAGCAAAAGCTTGGGAAGTTCTATCTTTTTTCGATCTTTTGCAAGAGATCCCATGCTTCGTTTTGATTTATTGGCGGAAAAAGTTCGCAAAAATTCGCGTAAATTTGTCTTCATTGTGAAGGATTGAAAAACAAGCTTAAGGTTCCGACATCGTATAAAAATTACACATTCCATTTTTTTTATTTTTCCTAAATGGCATCAATTTCTCAATGGACGAATTTCATGCCAACTCGTGTTATGAGTTGGCGACACCATCTCAGATAGCAGTGAGTGTAAATACATGGGTTATTGAAACAAATTTGCGTACTTGAAATCTTCGAAAAAAATTAGATTACTTATTGAGAAGGGCCAAACAATTTTTTCTTATTTTTTTACAAAAATCTATAACTCAAAAACTATGATACCTTCTGAACTATGGCCATTGGATGAATAGTAGGAAATAATTTTCATAAAAAATTACATTGTTTTTATTTCGCTGAAAAAACAAAATTCACTTTTCTCAAAAACTTATTTTTTCAAAAATCTCAAAAAAAAAAATATGAATAGATCTCACAATTTCCAACAAGTATAATTGGAAGATGAGCACTTTAACATGGAAAAAATATTTCCAACAACAACTTTTTCATGTTTCTTTGAAAAAAAACAACTAATCCTAATTTGGTTTAAAGTCAATTCGCGAGTATTCGATAATGTTTTATTTCTTATTAAAATATGAACTTTTGTCGTAGAAGTCAACTTTCTATCTTTTACAGTTTCAGGAATATAGCGCTTTTTTGTATGGAGACCCCTGAAAAAATTATGTTTTACTGGTAACATTTTTGTATACAAAAAAAAAATACTATATATATATATATATATATATATATATATATATATATATATATATATATATATATATATATATATATATATATATATATATATATATATATATATATATATATATATATATATATATATATATATATATATATATATATATATATATATATATATATATATATATATATATATATATATATATTTCAATTACAATTAGTTCTATTTTTTTAAGAGAACATGGAAAAAATGCTTTTTGAAAAAACTTTTTCTCTGTAGAAGTGCCTGTCTTTTTATGTATGGACGACTTGTTGGAAATTGTAAAGGCTATTCCTATAATGTTTTTTTTTTGAATTTTGAAAAAACACGTTTTCAAGAAAAATGATTTTTTATTTAAAAAAATTTCAGCGAAATAAGAACAAAATGGTATTTGGTATTTGATATTTAAACTAGAAATTTTTCGCAAAGGAATTTTTTTCGATTTCTCTGGATGAGGATATTCATAGTCAATCCAAAACAAGGCTGGAGTTTGGGCTTGTGCTCTGCTGGACCACTTGAAATTTTTTTAATCTTATATCTGTAAATAAAATCAGTTCACTGATTTCAATGCTGAGAAAAATAATCTTCCAGATAATTCGTCTTGTTCAAGCCTTCTGTTCAAGCAGGGGCAGGAGGCGGGAGTTTTTGAGTTAATTTTTTTTGTAACAAATCAAGAACAAATTTTTAGCTCATTTCAAAAAGTAGTCATGTCCCTCAACTTTTCACTGCTATCTGAGATGGTGCTGCCAACGGCCAGTCGAGTTGGCATGAAACTCGTCAATGGATTGAAATTTCATAAAATTCATATCTTCATTTTGATGAATTCGACATAGCACCACTCCACTCTCATTGGTAAATTGAAAGGAGTTTCCCATAAAATATCAGTGAGGGCATGTTTTGAGTTAAACACATTAGACGAATTTCATGCCAACTCGACTGACCGTTGGCAGCACCATTTCAGATAGCAGTGAAACGTTTTGGGTGTAAAGACATGGGTCATTTAAGCAACTTTGCATACTTGAAATATTCGAAAAATAATTAGATTACATTTTGAAAAAAACCAAATTTTTTTTTCTTAATTTTTTACAAAAAAAAATTATAACATAAAAACTATGATACCTACAACATTCATGTCAAAGGAAGAAATGTAGGAAATTGTTTAAATTTGCACAAAAAATACCAACAACTTTTTATATAAATATATATGAATAGCCCTTAAAATTTCCAACAAGTCGTCCATACATCGGAAGATGTATTCACAGGGAAAAAGTTTTTCGAACAACAACTTTTTCATATTTAAAAAAAAATACAGCTTATCCTAATTTCGCTTAAAGTCAAGATAGCGATATAGTGTCTTCGACAAGTCATAGATCTTATTAAAATATGAACTTTTGTCGAAGACGTCAATATTCTATCTGTTATAGTTTTTGGAATATAAGTCATTTTTGTATGAAGACTCCTGAAAAAAATTATGATTTGCTCGTAACATTTTTGTGAATAAATTCTCACGTTTGACATGTTCTTGACATGTTTCTAAATAGAGAAAAGTTAACAGATCATGCAAATTGCGATAATTTATACAAAAAAATGTAACGAATAGATCATTAATAGCATTTTTTCAAAGAAACACATGAAAAAGTTGTTGTTCGAAAAACTTTTTCCATGTAGATGTGTCCATCGTCCGATGTATGAAAAATTGTTGAAAATTTTAAGGGCTATTTATATCTATTTTTTCAGAATTTTAAAAGGATATTTTTTCGAGAAAAATGGGTTTAAATTTTTAAATTTTTCTTTTAAAATGAAATTCTTTTTCCAAAAAAATCTTTGATAATGTTTAATGAAAACCTAAGTAAGTTCCTACATTTCATTCTCTGAACATTTTTTTGTAGATCTTATAGTTTTTAAATTAAGATTTTTCGAAAAAAAGTTGAATAAACTCAAAATTTAAAAAGAAACCTACAGAAAAATCTATCAGGCCTACAAAATTTTAGTCAAAGAATGGAATGTAGGAAATTATTTTGGTTTTTATTAAAAATTACCAAAGAATTTTTTGGAAAAAAAATTCATTGAAAAAAAACATTTTGAAAATTGAAATTCATTTTTATCGAAAACATAAGCTTTCAAAATTCTGAAAAAATAAATATAAATAGCCCTTAAAATTTCCAACAAGTTTTCCATACATCGGACGATGGACACATCTACATGGAATAAGTTTTTCGAACAACAACTTTTTCATGTTTTTCTTTCAAAAAATACTATTTATGTTCTATTCGTTACATTTTTATTTATAAATTATCGCATTTTAAATGCTCTGCTTACTTTTCTCTAATTAAAAATATGTCAAACGTGAGAATTTATACACTAAAATGTTACAAGCAATACTTTATTTTTTTCAGGAGTCTCTATACAAAAATGACTTATATTCCAAAAACTATAAAAGATAGAAGGTTAATGTCTTCGACAAAAGTTTATATTTTAACAAGATCTAAAACTTTGTCGAATACATTATATTGCCATCTTGATATTAAACAAAATTAGGATAAGTTGTATTTTTTTCAAAGAAAATATGAAAAAGTTGTTGTTCGAAAAACTTTTTCCCTGTAAAAGTGCCCATCTTCCGATGTATGGACGACTTGTTGGAAATTGTAAGGCCTATTCATATATATATATATATTTTTGGGAATTAAAAAAAACGTTTTTGAGAAAAATGAATTTTAATTTTTTAAATAACTTTTTTGTCAGGGAAATTTTTTTCCTAAAAATTTTTGGTATTTTTTATGGAAACAATTTCATCCTTTGACAAGAATTTCGTAGGTATCATAGTTTTTAAGTTATATTTTTTGTAAAAAAATTAAGAAAAAAAATTTGGCTTTTTCCAAAAAGTAGTCTAATTCTTTTTCGAATATTTCAAGTATGCAAAGTTGCTTAAATGACCCATGTCTTTACACCCACAACGTTTCACTGCTATCTGAGATGCTGTTGCCAACTCCTAAGACGAGTTGGCATGAAATTCGTCAATAGAATGGTTCATTATTCTATTCAGCATCGAAAATTTTTCCACGGTTTCAATAAATTTAGCGTACTATATTTCACCAGAATCAACTAGAGTTTAAAGAACAGTTTGCACCTCGCTAGTCAAAAATACTTCTCCCCTTTCGCGTTGAAGAGTTCTAATAAAATTACCAATATATGAAAAAGCAAGGCCGAGATATGTCTGAAAGGACACTAACCGTTCTCAGGTAAAAAGCAACTATAGTTTGAGGCAGGGTTTTCGGACAAATCGCATAGTACAACATGACATAATATTTCTCTTTTTATACTCAAAGTACGGTACAGATTGATAAAAACACGGGACAATAATTTTATTAATTTCCGAAAATTTAGCTAATTTTTACTTTCGGACAGCTGCTGGTCACCTTCTTCACAGCAGCAAGTATGAGTTTTATTTTTTGGGGCAGCGGTTGTTGTTTTTTTACTCCTCGGTAGCTACGGGGAGGTAGGTAGGCTTGATGGTGAACTGTTCATCAGCGCTTTCTTGATGAACGAATTAGCTTCGCCACATTAATCTTGTAGCAGCGTTTACATGCTCTAACCGATGTAGAATTATAACTGAGTGGACTCCTTACAAACTTACTTAATAACTGATTTTATTGTACATTTTCATGGATTTACATATTTGTTATTTGTTTATAAGATATACAGCAGCATTCGCTTTCCAACTTTGTTGTCTGTCGTTACTGAACCTAGTTTTGCTATAATTTTGACTTCAAATTGAATATTTAGTTTTCTATTTTGTTTTAGTGACTTGGCACTTGTATTTGATTGGATTTCCTTATATACAGATTTGTGTGAAATCAGAAATCATAAATAGCCTGTTTTCAACGCAATTTTTAAGCTATTGAAACAAGTTTTTGGAACAATAATTAACAGGTATAACGTATAACGCGTCGACATTTTATGTTGAGAATGAAGTGGTTATCATACCATTTCGTTCAGTTGATTAGGTAGTGTTAACGCTCAAAATCTTCTTGGTCCGGCGTAACGCTCTCGTTTTCGAAACTTTGAAATTACACCTCCGTACAGAATTGAAAGACGTAATGAATCATACTCAATCTATAAACCACTCCAAAATCCCGCATGTGTAAGGCGTTTTAGACTAAGACCAAGTTTCACCTTCATTCTACGCGCGGTCATTCACAGATATTGCTACCTCGGATCGACAGCGGCGTTTATTACGAAAGACGTGACAATTAATCACAAAACAACAACAACAACTTTTTTCCCACTACAGAACCTAATGAATGAAGCATCACTTAATTATGCCTCCCGTTTGACGGCGCAGAAGTGCGAATGACACCTGAGCCGAACAGTTTTAGTCTCGCCATCAATCACAGCATTAGAGATGACAACAACAAAAAAAAAAACTGAAGGAAATTAAGAACGAAACGTCGTATATTTTTACAATGCAACCAAGATTCAGGATTCTTCTGGCGTGGTGCAGCCGTGTTGCATCTTGTCCGTTTTTATGACCCGCAATAAATCGGAGATGGCGCGACAACGCTGCACCCACATTCGTTTGATCCTTCCGCGGCTCTGCGACTGAATGGGAGCTCATTTTATTGACCCCCCGTGGTCAGCCGCTACGGCCGCGCGTAACTTGGTGGCCGGAGAATGACGATTTTATACTGATGGCTGGGGGAGATTTATTGATCCGAAGTGGGGCCGGTTTTGTAATAGCTGGATTCGATTAGCGAGAAACTGTGAAAATATTAGTGTTTTGACATCGATGGGACTCGAGCGGTAAGGGCGAGACCACCCCGAGAGGGCAGGATGAGAAGAAGCTGAAGCCATTTGCAAGTCATGCTGTCAACCCGATATGCTGCCACTCGGAGGTAATTTGACGCCAGGATATGCCCAAAAAGTGCCATCACCCAAACAGCAGGCCAAGAGGGATCGTCAAATGATGGCAGCGGATGAAATACATAAATGGAGATATCAAATTTCCCATCACTAACTTTGTGGAAGCGGTACAACGGAACGGAATAACTGAAAAGAAATATCCTAGAGTAAAATGGCGATTAAGCTGCCATTGTGTGGAGGTTTGTATCGGTATCGCAAAAAAAAACCCATTATACTAATTGAATTCACCCATTATCGATGGCTGTCCATTAGCAGCAACTTACAGTCCAGCGTTCGGAGATTATTGGCGGGGATTTAGAGAGCCGGGCATCATCTTAGAGCAGGATCCATTTGCAATTTGTTTATTACATCGAAATGAGCACTGAAAGACAGTGAGCGGAGAGGGAGTGGGCAAACAAAGTCCGAAAATTTAATCAAACAAATGGGAACTCGAATTCGTGTATCAGGCTTCGCTTGACCAGTGAGTGGTCTTCCGCCCTACGTCACTCGTCGTCTTGGTCTCCGATAATCGGTCAGCTGCCGATCTTCGTAATTTTCTTCATTAGCCTTATGCTTTCGCCGTGGAAAGCTGAGTACTTCGGAAAACACGGAGAGTGAGAGGGATATAAAGGGATTAGATGTATTACCAAAAACAACTCAGCTGGTCATGGTGAAGCTTTGGTCGCCATCACTGTGATCAATCGTTAATTGCGTGGCGGCGGAGGGTCTGGAAGTGGGAAAAATGTTTTACTATTATGTGTGTAATTTGTCTTCGGGAGCTATGCTTTTGGAGGCATCAATCAACCTTACCACAGTATCCCTAAGTCGACGATTCAAACTCAGGACGTTCATTATTTCCCCTTGATGATACGATTGCGTCTACACAATTTCAAGTGTAGTTATGTAAAGCTTAAATCGTCTGAAAATGGGACACTTTCGTATGCATTTTTTGACGTAGCACTACGTCTTTGATTTCTATATAGTCACTCTACGAAAAATGTAACGAATCATCAAGGGATTTCAAATGCATATTACGCGAAATCGTTTTTGCGATATGTGTCATACTACGAGGAGCATTCAGAAACAACTGTCAGTAAAATCGCCAAGAATCGAAAAATGCATTTATTTAAAAAAAATCAATTACAGGCTAGCCTTCCGATAAAGTACATGATTCCCAGCGATTTTTCCACTTTTGGAAGGTCTGATAAAAGAAGTTTTCTCCGAGCTTCTTGTAAATCGCGTCCGACGCTTTTACTACTAAAGTCTGCTTCATTTAATATTGGAACACATTCTTTTGCTCATTGTGGCGCTCCTAGTGGACGGATTTGGAAACTTTTTTCACCCACGTGTCGGGAAATTCATTACCTTTCACCATGTATTTATGTCATAACACCAAAAGATAGCATTTTGTAAACAACCGCCATGGAAGCCGAACGGAGAGATAAAATTGTGCACAGTTTTCTTGAAAATCCATTGTTGTCGGCATCTAAGCTAGCTAAACAGCTTAAAATGCCCAGAAATACCGTATGGCGTGTTATCAAGCAGTACAAGGAAACATTGACGACGGCTCGGAAGCCGCATTCGAAGCGTCGGAGTGGAACTGTCGACCGGAAACTGCGTGGGAAAGTCATCAAGGCCGTCAAGAGGAATCCCAATCTATCAGACCGCGATTTGGCCAATAAGTTCCAGGCCGCTCACAGTACGGTGCGACGAATTCGTCTCCGGGAAGGAATAAGGTCATTCCGAGCCAGCAAACAGCCAAATCGGACGCTGAAGCAGAACAATGTGGTCAGAATCCGTGCTCGAAAGCTGTACGACCAAGTGCTGACCAAGTTCGACGGATGTATTCTGATGGACGATGAGACCTACGTGAAGTCGGACTTTGGGCAAATCCCAGGTCAAAAATTTTATTGGGCGACGGCTCGGGGGGATGTACCTGCAAAATTTAAGTTCGTGTTTGCGGATAAATTCGCCCGCAAGTACATGATTTGGCAGGGGATATGCAGTTGTGGACAGAAAACCAAAGTCTTTCTCACTGACAAGACAATGACATCAGAAGTCTACAAAAAAGAGTGCCTACAGAAACGGATTCTGCCGTTTATTCGTGCCCACGACCGTCCAGTAATGTTTTGGCCGGACCTCGCAAGCTGCCATTACAGCAAAACGGTTATGGAATGGTACGCAACGAACGGGGTCAGCGTAATACCGAAGGACCTCAACCCCCCAAACTGCCCCCAGTTCCGGCCGATAGAGAAATACTGGGCAATCACGAAGCGGAGGCTTAAGGCAAAGGGAAAACTTGTTAGGAACATGACTCAAATGAAGAACTGGTGGAATCAAATCGCGAAAACGGTGGACGAAAAGGGTGTGCGCCGCCTAATGTGCCGTATTACGGGAAAAGTACGAGAATTTCTTCGAAACAGCAATGAATAATTTTTTAAATTTTTTTTATGAAAGAGTAAAGAAAATGCTACATTTGTATGAAAAACAAATTATGAATTCGTTAATAAATGACTGGACTACACGCAATTGTTTGTTTTCCAATATTAAATGAAGCAGATTTAATATATTCTTGGTGAATCGGCGGTCTCTGAGTGGTTTTTCAACTCAGGAAACAACGAGAAACCACAGGGAGCCAAATCTGGAAAGTAAGGAGGAAGTGGCATAACGTGGATTTGCCCAAGCGATGGCAACATTTTATCGCACAACGTTGTTCATTTTTTAAATTCGCGTCATACATAGCGTAAACTTCGGAGGCGAAAGCCAACACTATTTCAAAACACATATACTCATCCGCTATAAACGAGTGGAGGGACAATACTGATAGGTGTTCTGGAAACAAAAAACCGCGCTCTACACGCTCCAGAGGTCAGTTCAACCAGTGTTGTCTCTTAAAAAAAAATCACTGACAGTGTAGCGTTGCCTGAACGGTCTTGGCTTTCTTTCATACTACTAAAACTCGACCAATCGTTTTAGCGTGCAACTCTCGACTCCTTTATTTTTCCGAAATTAATTCTACAAACTAATTCTTCTACCTTCGAATTTCTGGGGAGGCGCTTGGAGTTGCCCCGCTATATCTGCCGATAAATAATTACGCGCCGAGTAATCAAAAAAATGTCCCGTGTGTGTTGAACTGCCACGAACCGAGTGGAAACTTGAGATTTGTTTCACTCGCACAAAAATAACAAAATTGATGTACGGAAAAAAAATGTAGACTCGGTGACAACATAATGTAATTAGAGAAGTGTTCGATTTTCGACAAGGGTGATGCACTTTTGGATCTTGACGACAAAGCGCAAGTGTGCTTCAATGAAATATGGAAAAATGGAGCGAAGCATTCTACAAGCGTCTCTATAATGATGTCTGAAGCGATTAGGGCCGCTTCAACAGTTGTTTCTAAATGCTCCTCGTATATACTAGTGATGAAACGGATAGTAGTTTGGCCGGACACCAGATATCGGATATTCGGCAAGCTTCGAGGCCGGATAGCCGCATATTCGAATTATTATTTGCGAATACGAAACTGAGAAACACTGCATTTGTGCAAAAAGCGAATGAAGGATTACATTTTGATATTTCATTTTTTAGATTTTGAAATTTGAGATTTTTTTTTAATATCCCTTTATTTTTAGATTATCATCCCTGAAAACAGTTCCATGTTTTGTAATCTTGAATAAAAATGATGGATTAATGTTATTTGCTTATTTGAATTCGTAGTACTCACTGTTGCTCGACTAGTATTAAAATTACTTCAACATATCCACAAAAATTTCATCTTTCTAATAGAAAAGCCTTAACAGAACAAAAAATCTGTTCAATGTTCCTTGCTGAAAACAGGGATATTCATTCTATGCACATGCAGTTTCTCCCAGTTTCGTATTCGAAAATATAGAACCGAATATCCGGCCATCCGGCCTAGAAGCCTGCCGGATATCCGGTATGTGGCATCCGGCCAAACTACTATCCGTTTCATCACTAATATAAACTTACAAAAAAAAATTAAAATTCGAATTTTTCATCAAATACGCCATTTATTTTATTGATAGAACTGCTAGATCTTACACTGTATATTCCAAAAAGAACGTTCCCTGTGAAAAAGTTATCAACTTGTTGAATTTTCAACGAGTGTGAACAGAATTCTCTAACGGTGCTCTAAAATCGAGGTTTTCCTACATAAAAATGACTCCCAAATTAATATCGTACATTTTCAGCAGCTCTAAAAAAACTGGAGTATTTCCAAATACCTCTAGAAGTCTTTGGTTAAGCAAAGTATCGAAATCCAAGTGCAGTGAAGAAATATTTTTTCTGTGTGGCAATATAGTTGCCACGGCCTTATAAAAGGTTAAATTTCCGTAATGGAGCGATGTGCCTCATTATGAGATGGATTATAAAATTGCATTTAAATATAGAACATTATTTTGGGGTAATTTAGTAAGCGATCGATCGTGAGTTCAAAACTCAGACCCCTCAATTGACCATTTTTGTGTTGCTACAGAATAACTGCGATGTAGATCGATCCACGGTCGAATGAAGATGGACTCATCCATACAACTTCTCTGCTCTGCAAGAAACATCGGGCTGCTGTTCTGTTAAAAAAAACTATAGTTTGAACAACTTGAACAGTGTCACTTTTTGGAAAAAGAGGAATATCGTATTTTAATCAAACATTGTTTTTTGGTGGGGAAAACTCCTGAACAATCAATGCGTTGACGAAATGTTATTCCACTTCTGCTACTTCGAGAACAAGAGTTTATCGGTGGTTTAGTGAATTTAAAATGAGCCGTACAAGCACCGCACTCCTAAGTCCAATAGGCAGTCTGCAGAGTGGCAGTGGCCCTTTCCAGGGCTACTAAATCATTGTCAAAGAGTTTAACGATGTAACTCTCAAGCACATCCAAAATCAGCATACAACAGATAGTCTAACGGAATCCTACGTCAACCATGTGGTCGATTCTCGGACACAACCATCGTGTGACTTTTTTTTATCGAACTGGAAGTCACCATCTCCGATTTCAGAATGGAATCGGGATATGATATTCGACTAAGAAATCGTTTCACCCAATACCCGTATCGTATGGGTTTTGCATATTTTTTGACATTTAATGCTATTATCAGCAAACCGGAAGTCGAAACATTATCATATCCTATACTCTGGAATCTACTTTCATCTATTGTTGACAAATCATAGAACAAAGTTCATTTGTACATTTAGAAGCGGAACTGTAATTAATTAAATTAATCATTAATGTTCAACAGTCGGAAACAGCAAAAAGTCAGGTGATTTTTTTTTATCCCAGTTGTTTATTTATTTAGGCTCAATAGCATTTTAGCTGCAACAGAGCCGGATTTTAATCGTGTACATGTTACATGTTTCATCGTATCTATAAATTGTACATTCACAGTAGCCATTGTTCAGGCGTAAGAGTATTCCTTCTGTTCCATTGCATATGACACATTACATAATAGGCATTTAGGCGTATGAGTATACCTTCTGTAGATATGATCATTGTTGTATTTCAATAAGCACAACAGTCGAATGTTTCTTGCAGAGCAGAGCAGTTGTATGGATGAATCGATCTTTATTCGACCGTGGATCGTGGACAACAATTTCTTCAGACAGTTAATACTCCTCTATTTGTGGACCGATTTTAACCAAATTTTGTTGGTTGTTGACCCTCATTGTTTGCTCAGGGAAACCCAAGCATAAACATGTTTGAACTTAGGTTCATCTGATAAATTTAAAAAATGCTCTACAACGCTTCAAAATACCTGTTTTTGAAACGCTTGTATCTTTGAAATTACAAAATGAAACCTAGGTCTACCCGCGACTCTTCAATCAAGTATTTAATTATTTATTCAATGATATAAATACACATTGAAGATTGGTTAAGAAAGTGCAGAGATATCTCAAGAAACATAAAAGTACTGAAAACCTAAAATATTTTTAATATAAATATGAAGTTTTTTTAAACTCGCCTCTTTCAAATGTTGGTGCATAAAAATCAAATTCGTTTCTGATAATTCATGATATAACTAGTGTTTATTCAAATAACGTTTTCAATTTTCTCCTAAAACATGATTTGGAATTTGGTTCGTTGGTGCATAATCTAATGGAATGGGTCATTATGAATTATTCTCCACTTGCCGATGTTGTCCAATCAATTCGTGCTAAATTCACGTTTTTATCGCGTGAGTCTTACTACCAACAATTTATGAAATTGTGGTCCTGGATATTCTTGTATCGAGCATGTTGTTTGGTTATATAAAAAATGCAATTAAAAAATTTAGCTGGTTGCTGATTTGGACCTTCGAAAGAGTATACTTACACATGTCAGATTATGATAGCTTAAGTAGACGCGATCTTGAAATTATGTTACCAATATATGCCTTCCTTAGAAGTGATGATGTTATTATTTCGCCCGATTTACCTCCATGAATTCTTTTCTCCGTAATTAAATAACTAGAAGAAAAAGGTGGTAATGGCTTTAATGATATTTTGTGCACATTCCTCGTGTAAATGCTAGAATATGGTTCCGGCTTCTACCTCATCCTACCCGTTTATAGGATATAATTTGATATAAGAAACTGTTTTTCCAACTCCTACATTAAATGTATCAAAAGAGAAAAAATTCTAGATTTCGGATCAATGAAAAAACTCAATTCAAATGCAATTACTACAAACAATCACAGTCCTACGTCAAGCTGCCGTCCGTGTCCCTAGGGTCAGACCCATCTACTTTTTTACCGGTGACATTTGTTTCCTTTTTAGTATCACTTATTTTTTATGAATTCAATCATGCTGGTGAAATCACGACTATTTCGATATCCATACCATCAGTTGTGACCATAGTTGTGAAAACACGTAAAAAAATTATTTTCGCGCCATGCGAAACTATTTGAAAAAACAACCTGGCATCTCTATTCATGACTACGAAGATGTGCTTTTGTGAAGTATATATTGTGGTGGATTGCCACGAAAGAAAAACACATTTTGATTTTGATAATTATGACTGAAAATCATCCTTCCCGTTAAAAATAAACATTCCAATTATTAGAGCATCAATATTTCTATACGAAGTTGCAGAAAATAAATATTGAACGAAAATTAAGAACTTCGTACTATGATAGTAAGGTTTCAGTATGGATTATTGTGTATATCTATTAATGATTATTAGGTAATTGGCAAGTGTCTGAATTGAAAGATTTCCTTTTTCTTTGTTTATTTACCCCACTTGGCCCGGGAGTATCCTTTTTTCGAATATACAGTGACTCAAACTCGTAATCCTACGCCACCATTCCCTTCTTTTGAAAGTCGAAAATAAGCTTTTGGGACATTCTATTTAGATAAAGTCATATTTATTTATTTTATTTATTTGTCAATTCATCAACGGGCTGTAAGGGCCCCAATGATGTGCTTAAGGATATATAAAATTCTAAATCTACATTTAAATCTAAACATGAATCAAATGACATCGTGTTACAACTGATTACATCAAATTACAGTCATCACATATTAAAGATACACTTAAAAACAATAATCACGTGACTGTTTGTTCAGTAAAAAAAGAGCTAAATCTCCGACGAAGAAGCGTTCGGGATAAATGGTAATCGAACAGCTGGGCTACCCTGTTGAAAAGTCTTTGTAGACCATTTAATCCACCGAACATGCCGTAGTTTGTACGTAGGGCGGGCAATCGTAACATCAAGTTATTTCGGAGAGCCCGAGGTCGAACGTTGAAATTAATTTTTTCCAGAAGACCGGGACAATCGATGCGTCCTTGTAAGGTATCAGCTATCATCAAAGCCCTGGCTGTGTCTCTACGAACCGACAAAGTTTCCAAGCTGATCAGCTGACATCGACTCTGGTAACTCGGTAATCGGAGGGGGTCCGTCCACGGCAATCTACGCAGAGCATATCTTATAAACCTTCGTTGAACTGATTCGATCCTTTCGACACCGTTGCTGTAGTGTGGAGTCCAAACAGCTGCACCATACTCTAAGATGGAGCGAGTGAGGGAGCAGTAGAGGGACTTCAGACAGTAGATGTCGGTAAAACTTTTAGCAATCCTGAAGATGAACCCCAGAGTTCTGGATGCTTTATTCACCATGTATGTGATGTGCGGTTTGAAAGAGAGTTGCACGTCTAAAATGACACCCAGGTCCTTGACTACGCTGAAACGCACAATTTCCGTGCCGAACAGGACATAGTTGTGCAATATGGTCTGTCTCGTGCGCGAAAACGAGATGACAGAACATTTAGCGGGGTTAACCTCCATTCGGTTTAGAATACACCAATCGGCAAAAGCATCCATCTGTCGTTGAAGGAAGCGACAATCTTCAATCGAGCTGACCTGAAGGTAAATTTTTAAATCGTCAGCATATGATAGCCGTGGACCTTCAATTACCAGATTTACGTCATTAAAGTATATCAGAAATATCAAGGGGCCCAGATGGCTACCTTGTGGTATACCAGACGTAGCAGCGAAAAAAGGGGATTGGCAATCACCTACAATCACAATCACTACAAACAATCACAGTCCTACGTCAAGCTGCCGTCCGTGTCCCTAGGGTCAGACCCATCTACTTTTTTACCGGTGACATTTGTTTCCTTTTTAGTATCACTTATTTTTTATGAATTCAATCATACTGGTGAAATCACGACTATTTCGATATCCATACCATCAGTTGTGACCATAGTTGTGAAAACACGTAAAAAAATTATTTTCGCGCCATGCGAAACTATTTGAAAAAAAAACCTGGCATCTCTATTCATGACTACGAAGCTGTGCTTTTGTGAAGTATATATTGTGGTGGATTGCCACGAAAGATAAACATATTTTTATATCAAAATTATGACTGAAAATCACCCTTCCCGTTAAGAATAAACATTCCAATTATTAGAGCATCAATATTTCTATACGAAGTTGCAGAAAATAAATATTGAACGAAAATTAAGAACTTCGTACTATGATAGTAAGGTTTCAGTATGGATTATTGTGTATATCTATTAATGATTATTAGGTAATTGGCAAGTGTCTGAATTGAAAGATTTCCTTTTTCTTTGTTTATTTACCCCACTTGGCCCGGGAGTATCCTTTTTTCGAATATACAGTGACTCAAACTCGTAATCCTACGCCACCATTCCCTTCTTTTGAAAGTCGAAAATAAGCTTTTGGGACATTCTATTTAGATAAAGTCATATTTATTTATTTTATTTATTTGTCAATTCATCAACGGGCTGTAAGGGCCCCAATGATGTGCTTAAGGATATATAAAATTCTAAATCTACATTTAAATCTAAACATGAATCAAATGACATCGTGTTACAACTGATTACATCAAATTACAGTCATCACATATTAAAGATACACTTAAAAACAATAATCACGTGACTGTTTGTTCAGTAAAAAAAGAGCTAAATCTCCGACGAAGAAGCGTTCGGGATAAATGGTAATCGAACAGCTGGGCTACCCTGTTGAAAAGTCTTTGTAGACCATTTAATCCACCGAACATGCCGTAGTTTGTACGTAGGGCGGGCAATCGTAACATCAAGTTATTTCGGAGAGCCCGAGGTCGAACGTTGAAATTAATTTTTTCCAGAAGACCGGGACAATCGATGCGTCCTTGTAAGGTATCAGCTATCATCAAAGCCCTGGCTGTGTCTCTACGAACCGACAAAGTTTCCAAGCTGATCAGCTGACATCGACTCTGGTAACTCGGTAATCGGAGGGGGTCCGTCCACGGCAATCTACGCAGAGCATATCTTATAAACCTTCGTTGAACTGATTCGATCCTTTCGACACCGTTGCTGTAGTGTGGAGTCCAAACAGCTGCACCATACTCTAAGATGGAGCGAGTGAGGGAGCAGTAGAGGGACTTCAGACAGTAGATGTCGGTAAAACTTTTAGCAATCCTGAAGATGAACCCCAGAGTTCTGGATGCTTTATTCACCATGTATGTGATGTGCGGTTTGAAAGAGAGTTGCACGTCTAAAATGACACCCAGGTCCTTGACTACGCTGAAACGCACAATTTCCGTGCCGAACAGGACATAGTTGTGCAATATGGTCTGTCTCGTGCGCGAAAACGAGATGACAGAACATTTAGCGGGGTTAACCTCCATTCGGTTTAGAATACACCAATCGGCAAAAGCATCCATCTGTCGTTGAAGGAAGCGACAATCTTCAATCGAGCTGACCTGAAGGTAAATTTTTAAATCGTCAGCATATGATAGCCGTGGACCTTCAATTACCAGATTTACGTCATTAAAGTATATCAGAAATATCAAGGGGCCCAGATGGCTACCTTGTGGTATACCAGACGTAGCAGCGAAAAAAGGGGATTGGCAATCACCTATAACGACGGCTAGTCGACGGCCAGTGAGGTATGATTGAAACCATTGTAGAAGGTTGCCGTTAATCCCAAGCCTGTCCAGTTTGGCGACAGCTATACTGTGGTTTAATCTATCGAAGGCTGCAGTCAGATCCGTATAAATAGCGTACGTTTGGGCATGCTTCAACATGCTGTCGGTAATGTAAGAAGTGAGGCACAGTAAATTTGTGGTGGTGGAGCGGCCCGTCATGAATCCGTGTTGGTCAGTACTTATGTACGGTTTGCTGAGAGCGTCTAGCGGTTCCAAAATAACGAGCTCAAATAGTTTTGCCAAAGCGCAAAGCGAAGTGATGCCGCGATAATTGTTAATATCTCGTCTATTTCCCTTTTTATGGACTGGGAACATATGCGATATTTTCCAACAGGTCGGAAAAACACCGGTGGCTACAGAGAGTTGAAATATGTGGAGCAGCGGGATCAATAGGTCATTCATGTGCGTTTTGAGAAAAGCTGAAGGAATACCGTCGGGTCCCGGGTTGAACGACGTTTTGAGCTTTGAGAATGACCTTGAAATCATCTCCGTATTGATGTCGAACCTACTCAGAGTTTGGCTAGAACGGGGGAGGTAGCTAGCCGCATGCCTGATATAGTCGTCGGTTAATGTTTCATCGGTGAAAACACTGGCGAATTTTTCTGAGAATAGGTTGCAGATATCCTGCTGAGCAGAGGCCGCAATTCCATTGAACGTCATAGACGATGGCAGGCCAGCTTCATGGCGCTGCTCGTTGATAAAATTCCAAAATTGTTTTGGGCGGGATTTGAGTTTCCTCTGTATTCTGCGCTGATAATTCAGGAAAGATTGTTTCGCGACACGTTTGTATTCGTAATTGATTCTCGCATACTGGCATTGAAGAGATTGTGTGCGGTATCTGGTGAACTTTCTTAATGCGGCCCTCTTTATGGATTTCATTCGTCGAAGTTCGCGTGTTTGCCACGGTTTTCGGGACGTATGGAGGCACTTCTTCTTTGGCACATATCTATCAATGACATATGCCAGGACGTTGGAGAATGTTACAGCTGCAGACTCGACGTTAGCGGTATCTAATATGTCGCCCCAATTGAAGCTAGAGAACAACTGGCTGTTATTACGATGGTCAGCATTTCGAAAGTCGTAAGAAACGACTACAGGTGAAATATTGATATCCTGTAACAGTTTTGTGCCAACGGCAACCAGCAAGGGTGGGTGATGAGGGGTAAGTTTCACGAGAGGAGCGGGAGCCTCGCATAAGAATGGGGCTGTGTCCTGCGCACTCACAAAGCAAAGATCCAGGCTACGGCCGTTCTCGTTAGTGACGTGATTAATTTGCGAGAGAGTGGCTAAGCTATAAGTATCTAGCATGAAAGACGCGTTGGAATGGAGGGCTGAGTGACCCAGATCCGGATAAAGGAAACCGTTGCGTGATTTCTTCCAGGAGATTCCTGGGATATTATAATCACCCATCAAGATGATTTCATCTGTTGCTTTAGCGACTTCCAGAACGGAGAAAACTGACTGGCAATGGATCTCGATAAGTTCACGTTCTCGTGTTCGGTCAGGAGGGATATACAATGCGCATAGATATAAAGTGCGGTCGCCAAGTGTGATCGCCGTCCATACCTGCTCTAGACAAGACCATTTTTGGTTTTCTACAGCCCTCGTCTCAAGTCTAGAGTTCACGGCTACTAAAACGCCTCCGCCTCTAGCCTTACGACTATTATCAGCGTTCCTATCGCAACGAAAAACATCGTAATCGCAGCCGAACACTTGGTGAGAGAGTATACGTGAGTCCAACCAAGTCTCCGTGAGAACTACTATGTCGTAGCATTGGTCTGATACAGCTACCCGGAAATCGTCGACCTTGTTGTTGATACCGCCAACGTTTTGGTAATATACACTAATTTCCTGATGACGGTTGGAAGAAAGAGCGTTGAAATGCGAGGTTGTGGTAGCTGGAACAACAGTGGCATCGAGGTTCGGCTCGGCATCAACCACACCGTTGAGGTACGCAGCACTATCAATGGGACCAATATCAGGAAGCGGAGAAACGGTACTGCAATCGTACTTGCCTGAAGTAGCAAGTTGGAAGACTCCCTCACCAACTCCGGACACAGGAACGGAATGTCTTGAGTGGCAGGAGCAGTCAGCGGAGAGACGACAGCGGTGCTCGACTGTGCCGGGCGGTTTGGGAGCTTCCATCATGCTATTTTGCGCGCATTCCGTTGGAAGTAACCACAGACGGCTGGAAACGGTCAGCGGTGACGGTGACGATGTATCCTCTGAGGTAGCAAGTTGGAAGACTCCCTCACCAGCTCCGAACACAGGAACGGAATGTCTTGAGTGGCAGGAGCAGTCAGCGGAGAGACGACAGCGGTGCTCGACTGTGCCGGGCGGTTTGGGAGCTTCCATCATGCTGTTCTGTGTGCATTCCGTTGGGAGTAACCGCGGTTGGCCGAATGGGCAATGGCTATGTGACATTGTCATACTTATTGAAGAAATGCAACTGAAAACGTACCGAGAATCAGGAACGAAATTAGATCCAGAGGAACTGTACTTGCCTGTGCAAACTGGCTGGAAGACCCCTTTTCCAAGCCCAAACGCAGGTCCGGGACGACTGCTGACCGAAGGCGTGTGGGGCACGACTGGGATGGGAGGAGAGGGGCCATCCGAATGACTCAAACTATTGCGTCCCGGGCTGCAGTGAACTAACTCAAATTCATGATAGTCGCGGTCGGAGAAGATACCGTTTCTGGTGGCATCAACGGCGTTGTAGACTTCTTGTACTTCGTTGGAACTCCAAATAGTGTGAAATACATTCGCCATTCTTAGAGGAATAAAAGCCATTATTCTGAATACAGAGAGCAAACATTTTAACTCTCATATGACACTATGATTATATCTAAAAAGAATGTTCCGGAAGCTTGTTTCGAATTCCAAAAGAAGGGAGAAGAGATCTTCATGGTGGGGTACGATTACGAGTTTAAGTCACTGTAACGGGTATTTCAATAGGGAAGCTACAAAAGTAGACAGCAAACGACGCCATATTTTTTCCCACTCTCTTGACATTTCTCTTCGGTAAAGTTTTCCATTTCATAATGGAAAGATATACAATCCAACAACGAGTCGAGATTATTGAAATTTACTACCGAAATTCGTAGTCAATGCCTCAACTTTAAGAGCGCTACGTCCAATTTATGGTCGTCATAATCATACTGCCAGATCAACAATTGAGCGTCTAGTGGAAAAATTTGAATCCATAGCCACAGTACAAAATGTTCCCGTACCAGTGAGACAAATAGGTGCCCGTAGTGTCGAGAATATTACTGCCGCTGGCGCATCAATTGAGGAAGACCCAAATCAGTCTCTCACACGTCGTTCTCAAGCGTTGGACATCTCTGTGACGTCGTTGTGGCGAGTTTTGCGAAAAGATCGTGGTCTACATCCTTACAAGATCAAATTGACGCAAGAACTGAAGCTGCTTGACCACCAGAAGCGTCATGTGTTCGTGGATTGGGCTGAGCAAAAGCTTGGAAATGATCCGGATTTTAATCAAAAAATTATCTTCATCGATGAGGCTCATTTCTGGCTGAATGGCTTCGTCAATAAGTAAAATATGCGTAATTGGTCAGGCAGCAATCCACACGTACTCCATGAGTTACCATTGCATCCCGAAAAAAATACGGTTTGGTGTGGTTTATGGTCTGGCGGCCGTACATTTACAATGATAACCGAATATTTTTGGCTCGAATTGGATGATATTGACTTGGACAATATGTGGTTTCAGCTACAAGGCTAATTTAACAGTCAATTTATGGAAAACCATGTTTGGTGAGCGTGTTATCTTACCACTCTCCTTATGTGAAGTTGGGAACAGAACGATCGACAGTGAGAGGCTTTGGAACAAACCATCATTTGGTCTGGTTTAAAAAAAATAAAAAATGAGTGTGTATCACAAGTGAGTATTTGGATCTCACGTTGACGGTGATGGACTGCAGCAATGCTTGCGTGATCCAGTGCTTTTGACATTCAACATTTAACTTTTGATCCGTACAATCGAATGTCACTGTTGTGAAAGGAAATGATTTTTTCTGTTATTTCTGTTTTTTCCCATTCGAAAAAAATATCTCAGAATAAAACTGAACTATCAGAGAAAAGATTTGTCATCATTGAATTCTGCAGATGTAGCAATGTTTGGTTGTTAATCATTCCCATGTAGACGTCACCCAATGCGTCGTTGATTCACGCTCACGTTTGGCCGCAATGACCTCTTGCATGCGGCCGCACACCTTCCGACCTGGCGGCACACGTTCAATAATTACTCCTAATAACGAATAATGTCGCTCAACTGTTTTCTTTCTGTATCACCGCTTCTGATGCCACCACAACACAACGAATCCCTTTGATGGGAAGCAGTCGCACTTCAGGTTAACTGTCGAGTGTGGGAAATGACCGAATTGACATCCACTCACCTCCGCGCACAGGAGCTTCCCGCGCGCTTTCGAGGGTGACATCATTAGGCCGTTGATGTAATTCTTGGGCGAATAGCAAAAAAAAAAAACATTTATGATCATCGGCAACAGTCCAGCTCCTCCGTTCGGTGTCATCGTTCATTCCATGAGTGAACTGACCGCACGCGTCGCGACGTTGTTTCTTCGAAATGGGGTTAAACGAGGTGCGAGCCGGAAGTACGTACGTGCCGTCCTGGGTACCGATTGGGTGCGGTGCATAATTAATGACACACGGAACACAATGACGCTCGTTGTGGTCACGTGACCTCTCTTCGAAATTATATCCTATTATGACATCGTCTTTAGTTCTTTCGCGGAACAATTGAAGAATGGTTCAAAAATTGATTCCAATTTTGATTGATCCCCGGCAGTATGGGTGGGCACTTGTCAGCTCGAACCCTTTTGATAGCCCACTTGCAGCGCTTCTCCTCGAATCGAACGTCATAAAATTTGTAGAAAAAATAACACGGATATTCAAAATTATCGCCGGCTCCATCTTAGTACTCGGGCATGGTGTGCAATAAAACTGCCGTCCAGGAAAATTTCTCCCCGGTCTCGGATCTCGTCCCGACCGGTGTGAAGTGTTGTAGATCAGTGATTGAAGACCCGAAGCCGCCAACGCCGTCAGACCGGACCACCCTCAGACCTCAGAGGAATAATAAAGACGTCGCACCTGCATCACGTTTGCCGGGTCCTCTCCGAGGGCCCTTTCCTCGCGTCCTTTGCATATTTTAAGAAACACTGCTTTGCTTTCATCTTCCTCTCCATGTCCGAGTCCGATTTGGGACAGTCTAAGCGACCCGCAAGGAAGTGGGACTACTTTCTAGTTCCAAGCGTCGCACCTGAAACAATCACTCAAAACCTGCCGCTCTCGCAACTACTCGGCAGCAGCATCCGAGCAGCCTTGCGGCGGAGGAGGAAGAGGAAATGGACGGAATAAAAGTGTAAACAACTGAGTTTACGTTTTATGATATTTATGGAGAGAAAGAATAATAATGACCGTCCACAGTCTGCTTGTTTTTTTTTCTGTGTGTGAACGGGAAGTATTTTTGCATTCCGTGATTTGAAACCGACGCTATGTTTGGACAGAAAGAACTTCCCCCACAAACACAAAACATGCCGACACGAAGAAAGAAACGTGCATTTTCCTCACCGATGAATATTTAACTAGTGGAAAAGGATGGTGCGCGGATTTTTGTGTTGTTCTCGGTACCTGTGTTTCGGCGAGAAAATAAATGTATATATTTTCCCAAATGATGAAAAGGAAAATTATAAAATAAACACTTCCGAAGTATTTTTAGGCATGATGCTGGTTTTAGTTTTGCTGCCCATTTGCGTTCTTCCCTGTTTTGTTTATTTTCTACCTACCGTCTCTCACCTGTTCCCCACTGGCCGAATCGGAACAGGTTACGGGTACTTCCTTTGATGAGATGAGATTTTAGCGTTAAACATGATGATGATGATGAACAATAGTCCTGCCAAAAAAACAAAGTATTGAAATTTCACAAATATAAAAAAAAATAATTCAAAAATAATTCATATCTCCATTTTGGTGAGTTTAACTTACCTAATTAATAGTTTCGTCGCCCAGCGTGATTCGGTCGAGTATCTTGCGGGGACTAAATTGAACAGTTGGTGCGCTAGAGAAATACGCGGGTAACAATAGGGGAAGACGGAGTAAGACGGACAACTTCTAATTTTACAAGAAATCCTCAGTATTTTGGCAAATATGCTACGCAAGAACCATTAATATCATATTTTTGTCATTTCGAAACACCTTGCAACACTTGAGCGCACGAAATATCCAAATTGTAAACAAAACAAAGTTTTCGTCTATTGCGGTTGCAAGCGATCTAATTTTCAAGGTGACCGGGAAAAGGATTTCTGCAGCAAAAACTGTATATTCCGTTAGTTGCCAGTATCCCAGTCCTTCAGTAGATTGTACCTGTTCTGCCTGCGTGAAAAAGTATGTAAAATATAATATAAAATGCGTGTAATGAGCAAAATAATGCAAATGGTGCTCCGGGGGGAAGACGGACCATTTTCGACGGGGTAGTCTCTTCACACACAAATGCACCGCAAGCTGAATATGGCTAAAGCTACAGAGGATAACGACATGTCGATCAGGACAGCTTCAGTCAGTTTTGAAATTCCTAGAACCACCAACAAGTCAAAGGCAATAAATTTCCAACGATGAAGCTTGGATCCATTAATCCAGTTTTTACCACTACTCAGGAACAAGAACTGGTGGAGCATTTGCTACAGCTGGAGAATCGATTCTACGCCCTCACAATGCGAGATGTCAAGGAACTGGCATTCGAGCTGGCTGAACGAAACAACGTATCGAATCGGAACTAGAAATACCTACTTCGGGGTCAACTTAAGACTTCACGTGAAAAGATTTTGAGAGATTTTCGACCCACGTAGATAATCATCCGATAAATTGGTAAATTTTTCGCGATTTTTTTTAAAACTCTGCACATGGAATATAGATGCAGTAGTTTATGTGTACTTTATGAATAACCCTAAATATTTAGTACCTTAGACAACACTGTTCCTGTTATTTTTACTAGACTAAACTGTTTGAAAATAGTATCGCTCGGTCGACCCCGCGGGTGGTCCTTCTTACCTCGCCAACAAAATAAAAAGTATTTTTTTACAATTTCAGATAAAAAGCTAAAAAAAGAAACCAGTTGCAAGTTTATTTTTCTGAGAATGAGAATGATAATTGCGCAACTCGGATAGGCCCCTGTTTATTACAATTTTTGACGTAGGATTACGTCTTTCGAGAACATATTGAGGCACAAATCGAAAATCGAGTACATCGTGAAAATTGTCCAATTTCAAACTCTTGCTGCACAGTCATTTCATGATGGATTAATGAAATTTTTGCCTCAATCGATTTAGGCACTCCATAACATTTTTTATATTGAATAAAATAATATGTGTCATGAAACTAACCATCGAACAATTGAAAAACCTCAACCCCTATCCTAACGGACATACTCACTTCTGACTGGTCGAAATTGACGACACATGCGGCGGTTCCCTAACAGAGACATCAAAACCAAGCTGTCTGGGGTAAATCGGCATTGTAATACATATATACATAAATATAGTCGGAGGCATTAAGTGTAAAATTGTATATAGTAGCAGTTGTGTTAAAAATGAATTGATATATGAAACGGTTTATTTCAATTTTCATAAATGAAAACCTGTTTCCGCTCGAGAACGGATCGTCCGGTTTAAGCTGTCTGTTTCGTTTTGTTCATTTTCACCCAAGGAAAGTTCATACGGCGAGAAAAATTGGAAAAGTGAAGAAATATTCGAAAAAGTGATTTCCAATATGCTCTATATATAGTATTAGGTGTTGTTAATCGAATTAAAATTTGCATTGGATTCAATAAACACTCAGAAAGTAAAAATTATAAAAGAAAATTACCTTTTATGTTTTAAATATGTTTTCTCTATATTAAAGTTACATGTTTTTACTGATTGATAATTGTGTTCGGTATTGATAATTGTCTTATATAACATTGATGAGTTTTTTTTCTTTATTTCATCCATACATAGCACAGGAGGCATCTCGTCCAGGGTCACATAGGGCGGTTTTCATCATATCTCATTCCACTTCGGCATTTTCTATCTGATACGCACCATTTAACGACAAATTAACATTACCATACCAATTACCAATGTCATCATCACTCGGTTGTAAACACTGGTGGAGTGAACAAACAATACCCAACAACCAAACAAAACGGTCCTTTTCGGGGCCACCATATCATTAGCGAAGAGGTTGATTCTTCTAACATATCCAAAATCAACAGACAGCCTAACGGAATCCTACGTCAACTATGCGGTCGTGTCTCAGACACAACCCTCCTGTGACTTTTTTGACGTGGGTCTACGTCTAACCGGAGTATATGGGGGTAAAATGAAAACCTAAGCACAGAACATGCAGGAAAAAACGAAAGATTCCAAATGCTTATAACTCGAACATATATGGGATATGGAATATTTCTACGTTTCTATCGCAATTAATAAAATGTTATTTTTCATTAGATAAACAATTGAATAACTGTGAAATGTCAAGCGTTATCTAAACGCCCTAACTGCCTAGTTTTGATCGGCCCTATTTACGGTTTCCCGAACAAAGACTTCAAAATCAATGTACTTGTGGGAATCCGCTTAGCAAATATACATGCAATAGAGGGTATTTTTGTTCCAACCGAGCTGTGTTTCCCTAACACGGACTTCAAAATCAATGTGCCTGGGGGAATCCATTCTGCAAATATATGAAAGTCGGGGGTATTTTTGTTCCGACTGAAATGTGTTTCCCTAACACGGACTTCAAATCCATGGAGCGTGCGGAAATTGGCATTGCAAATACATGTAAGTCGGGGGCATTTTTATTCCGACTGAAATGTGTTTCCCTTCCCCAGAACCAAGGTGTCTGGGGAAATTGGCATTGCAAATTCATGCAGGTCGAGTGTATTTTTCTTCCGACTGAAATGTGTTTCTCTAACACAGACTTTAAATCCAAGGAGCGTGGGGAAATTGGCATTGCAAATACATGCAATTCGGGGGCATTTTCATTCCGGTTGAAATGTGTTTACCTATTACAGACTTCTAAACGAAGGTGTCAGGAGAACTCGGAATTGCAAATACATGGAAATCGGGGGCATTTTTGTTCCGACTGAAATGTGTTGGTCTAACACAGACTTCAAAGTCAAAATGTCATCATACCAAACGTAAAAGGACTGTCATTCATTTTTATGTGTAACGTGGAACATAATCAATCCAAATGCATGAATTGGCCTCACATGGCATTATACAATCTTTTTACTCACAAAGCAAATATATTGAATTCAATTGAATTCCGAAATTGTTTCATTCAATCAAAAATTAAATCAATACAAACAAATAATTTCTAAGCTAAGGTGGTCCCACGTCAACCCTGCGATTATATCATAGATATAACCCACCCATTTTTTTTTCTTAGACACACATGTGTTTTTTCATCCTCAAAATGTTAACCGGGATTCCATCCCAAATCAGCCAAAAAACAGCAAATTTTGACGCGACTCTCTTCGATTTTATTGAAACTTGGTACAAATACTGGAGCTACCCAAAATCACAATTTTCATTATCATATCACCAATTTAAATTACCTTGTGAAATCGTTACCATTCAAGAAAAGTAACATAAAAATGGAATCTACATGAAATTCTACATGAAAACTTTATTTAACGTTTTATTCTAGGACTAATCGTTCTCGAGATATAACTATTTCTTTATAGTGAAAATAATGTTCAACAGTACATTTAAAATGCGATTTTTCTCGAACGGTTTATTGATTTTCCAATAACTTTGCCAAACATCATATTTTAATCTGACATCTGGATGTTGAGTAACCATTTTTTGAGAAAAAAAAGATCAATGATTTTAATTACGCTCTTTTAAAAAATCAGTCGTAATAATGCAAATTCCAATTTTAGGGAGTTTCCATCGTTTGTACAAAGTTTCAAAAAATCGTGAAAGGTCGAGTCAGCAGCCGGCTGATTTGGGGTGGAATTGCTCTATAATGAAGTGGTATGAATAAAAGTAATTGACCATTTTGAATTTGGATTTTTTCATGACCTAATGTATTCTACTAGTCAAGCCTTTACAAATGCCATACAAATGAAACACAAAGGGCCTGGCCGGGTAAGGGAGTAAAAAGTGCCCCCAAACCAAATCACTAGCTGTATCGCAAATATTGTAAGGGATATTAAATAAGAAATTTTGGTGGTTTATTTGAACCCCTATGTGGTTTGACCTAGGATCTATAGTGAAAAACGTACTTTTTCGATTATTTCAAGCCATCCTCAAAAGATCCGAGAAAAAAATTGAAAAAAATACTGAATGTGCATCTTACTACGGTGTATCAAAAAAAATATAAAAAAAATTTCATCAAAAATTTTAGTACTAAAAAAAATTGAAATCTTGAATTTTTTTTTTTGGGATTTACAGATTCAGTACTACTCTAGTTCATATTTTAATGTGTTTCTACGGCTTTTCTAGATATGTGTGATTTTTTTCTGATTTTTTTTAGTGTTGCGCGGTATCAAAAAATATTTTTTTTATATTTCCAAAGAGCGGTTAGGTAAGGGAGTAAAAAGGGCCCCCAAACCAAATCACTAGCTGTATGGCAAATATTGCAAAGGATATTAAATAAGAAATTTTGGCGGTTTATTTGAACCCCTATGTGGTTTGACGTAGGATCTATAGTGAAAAACGTACTTTTTCGTTTATTTCACGCCATCCTCAATAGATCCGAGATAAAAATTTGAAAAAAAATACTGAATGTGCATCTTACCACGATGTATCAATAAAAATTATCAAAAAAATATTTCATCAAAAATTTTAGTACTAAAAAAATATTTAAATTTTGAAATTTTTTTTTTGGGATTTAGAGATTCAGTACTACTCTAATTCATATTTAAATGTGCTCTTACAGCTTTTCTAGATTGATAAATATCTTCAAGCTGTTTTTTTTCAAATATCTAATAATAAAAATAAAATAATAAAAAGAAATAATACACAGTACAAAAAAATGTTATAGATTTTCTGGCATTTCGAAATTTTGAAAAAAAATATAACTTTGAGACCACAATTCCGATTTGTTCTTTTTTATTTTAATCTTTCAATTGAAAACCACGAATACAATAAAATAATCTATTTCAAAAAAAAATAAAAATAATAATGCAGACGATGAAGAAAATTATTTTTGTGTCACACAATGCTCTTAAAAATTCAGGAAAAATTACGCCACATGTAGAAAAAACACACATACGAACGCATTTAAATAAAAATTTAAGCAGGAGTGGGTCTCAAAGTTATATTTTTTTTCAAAATTTCGAAATGCCAGAAAATCTATAAAAAAATTTTCTACTGTGTATTTTTTTAATTTTATTTTTATAATTAGATATTTGAAAAAAAAACATGATAATTTTTCTTGATACACCATGGTAAGATGTACATTCAGTATTTTTTTCAAATTTGTATCTCGGATCTATTGAGGATGGCGTGAAATAAACGAAAAAGTACGTTTTTCACTATAGATCCTACGTCAAATCACATAGGGGTTCAAATAAACCACCAAAATTTCTTATTTAATATCCTTTACAATATTTGACATACAGCTAGTGATTTGGTTTTGGGGCACTTTTTACTCCCTTACCCGGCCAGGCCCTTTCTGTATAACTCGGGAAATAATCAAGCAAATGGAACGAAATTTGGCATGTGAAAGTTTTAGGGTGTAATAAATGTTTCTATGGTATTTAGACACTCCACCTCCCTCTTGAAGGGGGGGGGGTCTTCCATACAAATGAAACACAAATTTCTATATTACTCGAGAATTATTCAAGTAAATGGAACGAAATTTGGCATGTGGAAGTTTTAGGGTGTAATAAATGTTTCTATGGTGATTAGACACTCCACTAAATAAAACCGTTTAAAAGTATAGTACATCTGGATGACGGGGCCTCCCAGGAAATACATGCGTCATCTAGATCTAGGTGAAATAATATTTTTCGTGGGTGGCAATATAGCTGCTACGGCTTTATGAAGGGAAAATTCCTGTTAATATTCGCTGAAAATGCAACAACTCGATAAGTTTTTCACAGGAATCATTCTATTTAGGATCTTTCAATAAAATGAATGTTATTTTTCCTGAGATAAGCAATTGGATAACTGTAAAATGTCAAGCGCTACATAAACGCCCCAACTGCCCCGTTTAGATTGGCCTAATTTATGGTTTTCCCAACACAGCCATCAAAACCAAGGTGCTTGAGGAAATTGGCATTGTAAATACATGCAACCAAATGGTTTTTAAGCAAGCTTGTAAAGCAATCAACTGCAACGTTTATATCGTCAGCGGATTCTAAGAAATGCCAATCAGTTTGGCGATGTGTTTCTTGTAAGCTTTCAGCATTGGTTCGACGAAATTCAGGTCCAGGTTCATCCGGAATGTTTACAAGTACGATGGATTGTGAGAGACTAACTGTCAACTCCAAAACAGGATGGTTTGGAGTCAAGAACGGAGAGCGGTTCGGCTGCTTCTTCAAGATGACATCGTGAGAGCGTAGCTTCATTCACCAGGGCAAAATCCAAAGTTCGGGCGTTCTGATTGGTAATATGGTTAATTGAGACAAACCGTTCAAACTGAAACCGTCTAGTAACGAAGCACAAGCGATAGAAATGCTAGATTGCAAGGTATCAACGGAACGACGATCGTTTCTTGGAGTGTTCCAGACAAGTCCCGACTGATCGTAGTCACCAAGCAAAATGACAAGATCATTATCACCAAGGCGAGATTACACCGTTTTAATTGACTTAATATGATTACTAACGCTTGCTAAATAATTTTTGCGGTCAAGCGGTAGATAAATAGGACCGATACTCATTGAGCAGTATTGTAGCTTAACCTTGACTCGAACCTGTTCGAGTGTAACATTTACAGATGTGGGATCGATGTAACCGTTGAGGTTATTTGAAACAACAATCAACACTCCACCGCCATGTGATTTGCGACTGTTGACTTTGTTGCGATCAGTTCTATGAGCTGTGTACGAATCTCCAAAAACTTGTAATGAAAAAATTCATCGTCGATCCAAGTTTCCGTCAGCACAATTACATCATAATGGCAGGATGAAATGACCAAGAAAACATCGTCAATTTTTGTGCGCATTCCCCGAACATTCTGGTAATAAACCGTTAATTTTCCAGAAACAGTCAGCGGAGACGGTGATGAAAGATGTCCTGTTCGGATGGGATTTTCGATATGGAATTATTGTACAAATAATCCAAAATTTCCGAAAATCAAAAATAAAATACTCCGGATAATCGAGTCTCCGGATAATCGAGTCCGACCTGTACTACCAAACAAGCAGGTGACCACTTTACCCCACGTGATCACTCTGCCCCCACTACTCCCACATGATTTAGGCCTACACACTAGGCAACCTAGGTTGGAAACCAACTTAACGAATATGTCAAAAAAGTTGAGAGCATGTGTAATCAAATGGGGGCATACACACTAGGCAGATGGCAACTTAGGTTGGACCAACTTTTTCGATTCAACTTAGCATGTCGAGTAGCGTGCGATGTGTGTTGGCAACTTTTTCGTTCAATTACTTTTGACGTTTTGATTCCTGCGTTAGTTGAATTTCAATGTTTATCAATGGTAATATATATGTGTTTACAAAGTTGGTGCAGTTGTTCTGTAAACGAACGAGATGTAATGTAGAAAATTATTTATTTCGCATTCGTATATATTTGAATTAAAGGTGAATCCAATCCATTCCCGTTTTAAAATTCAATGAGAAAAATTATAAATTGAAATCTATGTCCTTCAAAGATTTCAATTTATAATTTTTCTCATTGAATTTTAAAACGGGAAATGGGACCTGAAAAGAAAAAAAAACGTTTCCAGGGTATCGACTACCTGGAAAACCCTTGAATATCAGAGAATTTCGTTTTACCATTGTACAACTTAATATCCTGTCAAGGCGATCCACGTTGTGTGGGTATCGGCTTTGGACTATGAAAGTGTTTGAATTGTCCTAGTGTGGCAAATATCTGGCTATCGGTGGAAGTTTCGGCGAAATATATCTGTTTGTACTAGGAGCAAAGATAATCATAACAACCATCCAGCAGAGACATCACTGTGCTTCGCTCTGCTTCTCATCAGATTCTAAATACCTTTATGCAAACGGCAACGACACGGATGTAACGGTTTATATGAAGCGTCGTTTTGTGATCGTATTTAACGATAAAGGTTGCGTTAATGAATCATGAATATATGTCCGAACAATCGCTTCCTGAAACCGACAGGGCGGTTTAACGGCAGTTAACATCTACAGGGTGGGAAAAATTTCACTCATCTGAGAAAACTATTTCCAACCTAACATCAATCGGATAAATTGCCTTCAGCGTTACATCCGAGTCGTTGGCCACAGCATCAACAAATGTGCAAAATGTGGTCAGATTGATACACCTGAAGTGTGACAGTTTTCCTGAATTCCCGGATGTAAAGACAAATCTTGGAAACGTAACGCAGCGGCAATTCTCACCCGATAGCAATTTCTTAGCGATTGGAAGCCAACAAGGCGTGGTTTCTGTGTTTAAAGTTAGACATTATCAAAACTGTTGAAGTGTAGTTAATAAACATGTGATGACCATCAAAAAATTATTATTTTTCCATAAAACGAAAGAAAGGTAACTTGGTTGAGAAACTTCTTCTATGGTGTCATATGTTTGCAGTGAATATATGTTTGCTTTCTTACTGCTTACTGCCCGGCAGTTCAACGTTTGCGTCTTCAGATTCATGTCGCAATTTTTGACCAGATTGTGTACCAATCCACGGAATATAACATACGATGGGACGCCTTGGGATAGCGGCGCGTATAGCCGTCCCCTCACCGCTTCCAGCTTCTATGGACTTTGCTCGAGGACAACCTGACTGGCGGTCTATCGGAGGAATACTTGCCGGTCGATTTCCGGCATCTCTTGGTTCACCGTGAACGGATACTGTTGTACCTTGCCTTCTTCCAGCATGATAACGCATCGCAAATTGCGCTCGGGCTTGACGGTAATTCTTTTCGCTGACTCCGAAGGAATGTATATATTTTTTTTCTTCCCGATGTGGTGCAATGCAAATAGTGCTGTTACATTCAAGAAACAAACAAATGACCATCTTACATTTGATTTTTTAAGAATATCCTCCTCAGATGGACGGCAGTCTTATTCCCTAGCAACGAATTTTCACCGCGGGAATACCCCAAGAAGTATAATTAACACACAGAATCAATCTACATACTTTTCCATGGTTCTTCTCTGCACATGCTGGGCATCTTTGGTCAACTCATTCACCTCGGACAAAACGATGGTCTTAAATATCCTCTACCCTCTCGAATCAATCTGCTGCATTTGACAATTTGATTGATCGAATCGGTCACGACCACTCTGTCATATATTGCGGCATCCAATGGATTGCAGTAATTTTACCTCGATGTGGTAATTACTGCTGACGGTCAGGATTTTCACCTTCCGGTTCGAGGGTGCTGTGAAATTCCTTATTTCATTGCGTAGCCGTTCCACGCCCGGTCCGTTAAGTTCCCACAGCAGACACATGATACCAGTTTATTACCGGCCCGAAAGGACCGTAGTAGGGATTGCATTACCGTGCCAAAATTTCAATAACCGGTTACTCGGTAATGAAAATTTCATTACCGGTAAAACCGGTAAATCACCGGTAAACAAAATACTTTGAAATGAATCCATTCCATGGCTTTTATTGTTACTAATTAGATAACAAACAAACAAAACATTTAGCAAGTTTTTGCTACTCAGTTTTTTGGCTAAAATAATACTTGAGGACACTAAGGATGTTAATTGTGTCGTCTCCTAATCTAGATCGAATCTTATTAACGAAATTTCCAGAAGCGGAGAAGGCACGTTCAGAGTCCACTGATGTTGGGCGTACAGTACGAAGAGCATCAAATACAATCGTCATGTATTTGCCTCTGATGTTCTCTGCGTCGTAGTAGGAAAACTCTTGTCTGAGGGTCTTCATCAATACGTTTGTAGACGTTGTGTTGGAGCTGGACGTTAAAACCTTTGACTGTTGCAATCGTCGTTCCAGTTTTTCCTTGATGCTCAAATTTTCTGCAGGTTCTGCATCGTCCAGTGGCTTTTCCTCCTGCTGTTTACCAGCTACTGAATCAATACCATCTTGGTCAAATTTCATCAGGTCACGCACAATCTCAAATGCCTGCTTGATCATTGTAGTCCGTGACGTTTGATAGAGAACGCCAAAGTCACCATTAGCTGTGTCACCACCACGAGCAGAATGATTATTCATATATGCGAACAAATCTGCATATACGAAACGTCTTTCTGTAATCCTTTCAATCAGGGCTTCAAGCAGCTGCTTCGAAATTTCTGATGGTTGATCCGATACCTGTTCTAGCATAAATTGCAATCCGACGTCAGCTTCGTAAAGAGTGCAATTCTTCCGGCATAGCAGTTCAACGGCGACCAGAACTGGTTCGAGGGCATCAACCAATTCCTTTATCGCTGTCAGTTCTTGATCGCTGAAGCTTATATTGTGCTTCGTTTTCAGATCGAGTATCGATTTTTGAACTGAAGTTCGGAGGTAGTAGAATCGGCGCAACATTGCCAGAAGACTGTTCCATCTAGTTTTGCAATCAAGGAGCAAACAAATATCCTTCCCGTGGTCCGCGGTGACATGCTTCTGGAGAACTTCGTCGTTTTTAACCGGAGATTTTCTGAAGAGCTTCACCGTTTTTCGTACTTTTTGGATTGTTAGACAGTATTC
Source organism: Toxorhynchites rutilus septentrionalis (assembly GCF_029784135.1). Lineage (NCBI taxonomy): Eukaryota > Metazoa > Arthropoda > Insecta > Diptera > Culicidae > Toxorhynchites > Toxorhynchites rutilus. The sequence goes on along the minus strand of NC_073744.1, from coordinate 34,319,519 downwards.
GGGCTTAATGATACATTCATCGGTTTCCTCACTGTTGATCGCGAAAAAATCGGTGATATCATCATTATCGTCGTCATTTTCTGTGTCCGACCCGTTATAATCGGCAAAATCTGCATTGAACGGAAAATTTATTTATGTTTTATCATTTAATTTATTTTTTACAATTATTACCTGAATACGAAGTTGAATTGGATTTTTGATACAACACGTCTGTGACCGCTAGATGAACGCCATGCGCGAGACAAACTTGATGCGCAGCTGGTATGAGGCTTCCAACTTTTTTCATGACGGACGCCCCATCAGTCGTGACACCCATTATGTCCTTTGTTGTCGATATTCCATATTGGGATGTTTTCTCAGAAAGTAAGGTAACACACCGTTCCGCGTTCATTGAGCCTTCAACACGTTGCAGACCGAGGTTCCAAGTTTTATCGGCCGAATGAGCATTCACGTTCATGTAACGCCGATTTCTAATCGAAGTCCATTCGTCGAAGGTTAGGCTTAATTTTCCCCCGTCCTTTTTGATATTTTCAAACTCTTTCCGATACTCGATGACGACTGTTTCGAAAAATGTCTTGACTCGTTGGCGAATTCCATTGCTGGTTCGAGGAATGTCCGAAAACCCACGAGCTACCAGCCCTTGCCTGATGTCTTCCGAATTGCAAATAGTGCTGAACGGTATTCCATCTTTAGCTGCCAATCTAGCTAGAACAGCATCCAAAGGGCTTGACTTGAAGAAATATCGGATGATACTCCTCTTCTTGGCTTCGGGTCCGGATGTTGATGGAACTTCTTTAGACGGTTCCGGAATGGCAGATGCAGGTCGTTTGTCCAGTAGTATTCCATGTTTCAATCGGAGATGAGCTTTACATCCACTTGTGCTTGAGCCTTCACACTTGATGATTTTATCACACTTGACACATTTTGCAATCCCTCTGTTCTGTTTACCTCGTAAAAAGTACTTCCATACTGAGGTTTCCGACAATCCTGCCTTCACTTTTCCTTCAAAATCCATTTTATCTAACAAAACTTGTTTCGTTCTAACCAAAATCTCGTGCGTGTTAAAAAAAAACAAATGAATGAATTCACAACAATCGATGTTTTTTCGGTATGAAAGCGGTGAGACAGGCACAATGTTGATTCATCATCTCTTTCATTCGTATGCTGCTGGTGATATGTCACGTCAAGCACTCATTCATGTATACAGCGAATGGAAACGATGGAAACGAGAAAGACAGAGAAAGACTTTTGTGCCTCTAGCCATGTTTACATGTAAGTGTCGATATCTTCTCCCGTATGGGTATCGACACTGACGCAGCCGTTGTGTTTTCCCGATCTTATTTAGATTCTCGAGTAAAATTTTAAAGCGGCATAAAGGCAAATATTATTTATGGTGAAAAAATAAAAATTACCGAAATAACCGGTTGTTGATTGTAAAATTACCGGTAATTCGGTAATGAAAAATGGTCCGGTATTACCGGTAAAACCGGTAACGGTAAAACCGGTTAACAATCCCTAGACCGTAGGACATGATATGTCGTTTTTGTTTTGACTTTTGTAAAAGTAAATATCAGATTACGGTTAACTCCAGAGATGCCAGATGATTTTTTTGAAAGTTTTCGTCGAAAATCTGAAATGTCGATGTTTATAAATATCTGCCAGCTACCATTGTAAACGCGAGAATCGCAAAGTCATGTCTTAAAAAAAAAAGGTTGTAAGCGCAGGGAGCTGAACCAAACCATAAAGAAAAGAAATACTATATCCCTGCAGTCTACAATCGGTTCCGTTTGGTTCGGCAGTAAAGTAAAGAAATGGCATCTCTGCCAGTGATAAAGCAGTTTATGTTGACAGATAAAAACTTAACGATTTCATCACGTTTGAGTAGTCTCAATGTGCAGAGCTGAGTTGGAGATCCGATTGACACCGCCAACATAGATCGGGTTGCGGCTGCCTAATGTGTAGAAGACCTTAGATATATAAATCTGACACAAATGCAAGTGTGCAAGCATGATGTTAAAAGTTAGCTCAAATGAGGGGCGCATTGACACCAATTGAAGGTGGACTTTATATTCATTTAAAACATATATGTTATATTACACAACCCAGAAGACACCCACTTTCATCGCAAAATGCCTTCCCACATTTTAATCAACTCAAACGTGGCGTGCCGTCCAGATTTCAGCCTACCTAACGACCGTATCAAATGATTTAAAAACAGTTTAAAATAAACACCGGCCGACGCCCGGAGTCCATCATCAACCCGTAAGTGGCCATCGCCAGTCGACGGTTAGGTCTTCGCAGCAATCCCACGTAAGTAGTTCAGTAGTTCTCTGCAGTTCATTTGGACGCGAGGATTTCATTCTCCGGTGTGGGACCGATCCGACGCGGGGCTTTGTTGTGACACGTGAGCTTCCACGCGCGAGTTGCGATTTGCTATTCTTCGGCGAACGCAATCCGCAAGCGGCAGAGATTGAATCGCAGTTTTCACTCCGGTTTCCCGTGTAATGACCAACGATTCGTTACGGTGGGTGGAAATACGGGCTTGCGTTGGGTGAGGGGTGAAAGCTTAGAGCGGCGATCGTTGTTATTTCTTCGACTCCATGGGAAGTGATTTTCGATTGATTCGCAAAGGCTGATGCTGTTTGAATTGGATTAAAATTTTAATTAAGTTACACCCATGTTGTTCGGGTGGGAAAGTGAAAATTTTCCCTGTGCACGTGCTTGTTCACTCTTGTTTTCGTTGAAACAGGCAGGTGCTGGCTGTTTGAACAAGTTCGGTTCGAGTTTCCTTGAACTGCTAGGATTCAAGGAACGTGCAATTCCGAAAACCAACAAAGCCAAGATGCGCTTTGAGCTGCTAGGCGTAACCAATGATATTTGTTGACTGCTATATTCACGAACATATTTATCTATTCACTTAGAAGTCATCTCTCTCCGCCGCCACCACCGCACTTCGTTGTATTCCGGTGTTCGGGGGGAGGTTCTCGGGCGCAAATAAACCTGTATATTTACGAATCCCATTAGCCTTAAATCATGGCAAGTGCAAATATTCACCACAAACCAGCGGCGGATAGTTGAGAGTATGGGCATTACACTTTTTTTTTCAACTTGCTGCCAAACAAGTCTCGCCAAGTGGCAGCTAATTGGTTTGCCTAGAAATGATAAACCGTGCGGCCGTTCTGACCTTCGTTGTTTTTTTTCTCCTGCACTGTTTTGATCCGTGCGACACAAACAACCACGTGAAAACCCTCTCGAATCACAAGTTTCGCATAACAAGTACGGATCGAACCCCGTCCCTCCACCCAAAAGCAGGGACCTGTTCGCCGCAAACAGCAATTGCATAACAAGCCTAAATCCCTCCGGCCGGATTGATTATGAATGCCCAATCTCGTTACAAGTATCGTCCAGAAAACGACGGTACGTGCACCCGTTCTTTTCCCGCGGGGGCCAATCCAAATTAATTGCAATCCGTTCAATTATTCATGGGAAATTGCAACCGGCACAAAAAGAAGTGTAGCAGGTTGGTTGCTTTTCGGGAAAAACATTCTTTCGCTTCTGCTTTTCTGCTGCCTCAAATATCTACGGGTGGGCGATGCTTATCACAAACACCCACTTTACGGGCCGAGAAATCGTCTCGGAAGCTCTTTATCCTGCCTCAAGTGGCGACGACAAACGGTTTATTGTTCGCAGCATGATGATGTGACGACGTTCGCCCCCTCCGTTTTTTCATCAACGAGGGTGAATAAGACCCTTCTCTTCATGGTCTGTTTTTATTGCGTGGTATGTTACTCACGTCGTTTGTCGAAATAACTTGTGGCATATTTCCGATGCTCGGGAAGGTTTGAGGTTAAATGGAAATTACATCCATTCAATTATTACATATTGACTGAGTAGCAAAGGAATAACGTTCCTTTTTTTTGCTTTTTCTTTCATTTGAATATTAAAAACACCACTCCACGAAACCGTGCGGAGCCGGAGGTTGTGTTCCAAGTTAGAGGTGATTCCTCGCATTCATGACTTGCTTGATGGAAGAAAGGGGATGTTCCCAATATTGTTTCGCGGCGTACATCGCCAGAGGCCACAATAACTCCCAGCGGAGTCGATCGCATGTATCGTGCACCCACACACACAACCACCCGCTACAAATCGACGTGATTTGTTGGAATGAAAAGATTATCACATCCTTCAAGGACGAGGGCTTTTGGCTTCCCCATTCGGAGCTGGGAAATAAGGGACCCGAAACAAAGCACAATAAGATGGATTATTTCCGAGAGGAGCGCCGCAGGGAACCGAATCCGGAGACCGAGATTGGGCCGGGAAAGTTTGACATTATGGGGATGAGTGGGATTTGGGGTGAGAGAAAATCTGAATGTTATTGGTTTTTTGGGCATTGTTTTCAACAAAAGATGAGTAGCAATTATTGTGTTGCTACGAATTTGTGATTTACATATTACATATTACATCGCGTTGAGAACATGCTCTATATTTTCTCCTGATGATAATTTGAAAACCTGATTTGTCGAAAGCTTTGCTTGTATGGATCACCTGTAAGGATAATGGTAAAGTAAAGCTAAAGAAAGCAAAAGAAAATAATATTGTCAAACGAAAACATAACGAAAGTAGAAGTGAATAGCGCAAGAATTTCAATATTCCACGAAAATGGAAGAACATACAGTGACTCAAACTCGTAATCGTACCCCACCGCAGACCTCTTTTCTCTTCTTTCGAAAGTCGAAAACAAGCTTTCGGAACATTCCACTTAGATAAAGTCGTAGTGTCATATGAGAGTTAAAAGGTTTGCTATCTGTTTTCAGAATAATGGTTTTTATTTCTCTAAGAATGGAGAATGTATGTGCTAATGTATGAAAATTGACCCAAATTTATATTCGTACGCTGGTAAAAATATCAACTCGATTTCGAAGGCGTTAATCAATTTCAGAATTCCATCTTAAGAATGGTATCCCTTGTTCATTGCAACTATCTTTAGCTGTGTTTAGCCGCTATCTACGAGTGTTTTGGTGTATTCGGGAGGAATACTCATCCATTTTTCTATCAATTTCTCTAAAATCGATATTTTTAGAAATTTTAGGGTTTCTAAATTTCTTATACTTGACGAATTTCATGCCTGGCCGTTGGCAGCACCATCTCAGATAGCAGTGAAACGTTTCGGGTTATTTAAGCAACTTTGCATACTTGAAATATTCAAAAAATAATTAGACTATTTTTTGGAAAAAGCCAATTTTTTTCTTAAGTTTTTACAAAAATTTATAACTTTAAAACTATGATACCTACAAAATTCTTGTCAAAGGATGAAATGTAGGAAGTTGTTTAAATTTTCACAAAAAAAATACCAAAAATTTCACTGAAAAAAAAGTTATTTTAAAAATTAAAATTCATTTTTCTCAGAAACGTATGTTTTCAAAATTCCCAAAAATATATATATGAATAGCCCTTACAATTTACAACATGTCGTCCATACATCGAAAGATGGGCACTTTTACAGGGAAAAAGTTTTTGTAACAACAACTTTTTTATGTTTTCTTTCAAAAAAAATACAACTAATCCTAATTTTGTTTAAAGTTAAGAAAGCGATATAGTATATTCGACAAAGTTTTAGATCTTATTAAAATATGAACTTTTGTCGAAGACATCAACTTTTTACCTTTAATAGTTTTTGGAATATAAGACTCCTGATAAAAATAATGTTTTGTTCGTAACATTTTTGTGTATAAATTCTGACGTTTGACATGCTCTTGGTATGTTCCTAAATAGAGAAAAGTTAACAGAGCATGTAAATTGCGATAATTCATACATAAAAATATTACGAATTGAACATTAATAGTATTTTTTCAATGAAAAAATGAAAAAGTTGTTGCTCGAAAACCATTTTTCATGTAAATGTACCCATCTTCCGATGTATGGGTGACTTGTTAGAAATTCTATGGGCTATTTATATCTATTTTTTTTTTCAAAATTTTAAGTACACAAGAAAAATGAATTTTCATTTTCAGTACAATTTTTTAAATGAAATATTTTTCCAAAAACCGTAATTCCCAAAGAATCAATCCACAAATTATACTATGCAGCACCTTTCTCAGAACTGTAACAAAAATCCGATATCGATTACGTCGGCAGCAAATCACAATGGAACAATTTTTCACCTTCAGTTTTCAACACTGTTCTCACTACTAGGAATATCCGTGTCGCCATCCGACATGCAATGTATTTTGACGCCTCTTTTAATCTGAAAACGAATCGCTTAAAATTGAATGAATAATCGAAAAATAACCAACTACCTAAGCTCTTAAATTCACACAAGCTCCCCCTCGGCAAAAAAATTATAAAAATCAATTTGCTTTTTATTATTTCGTGTATAACTTGAAAATAATACTGTTGCATTGAATTATATTGAAATAACTCTGGTGCGGTGGCCCTGAATATCGGTATGTTTTAATGGAATAGATTCTATCCTGTTCTCGCGAGACGAAGCTGGCCATATGTCAAAATTTTTGTTGTCGTTGTGACAATGCACGTAATGCATCCCTCTTGTAGATAAACTGAATGCAATTCTACATCTGTACCACCACCACCACCATAATACTAAGGTGTGCTGTTTCGGGTTCTCCTCTAGATGCCCGGAAAAAGTGACGGTCTTCCTCCGGATGCCAGGAAAACTAAAACTCATTTACTGCCGCTGCGGCTGTTGAGATTAAGATTGTTTCCTTCATCTCTTTTTCCTTCCGCTTCGGTTGCAAATGATAACTGCTTCCCAATAAGAAAATGAATTATCGACTCGTAACGCTGCAGCAAATTAAATTCAAACCGACTGGCAAGGGGTGAGGCTCACGACGCAATTCGCTTCTCTATTTTTTATTCTCCTTCAATAGAATGATACGCACAGTGGAAAGCTACGATTATTTTCGCAGTGGTGTTGATGTATTCAAAATCGTTTCCGCTGATAGTTCAGCTGCCTTTTTTAGTCGATGCAATTTGAGATGCCAATCAAAATGTCTGATCTAGCGCGTTTAACTAATGTTTAGATCCCCAATGCCTCTGGAACTTCGTGGAGAGTATTTCACATTTATTTATAAAGTTAACAGGCTAAACATAAATGCCCTATTACTTCAAGATAAAACGACCTATATATTAATACTACCAACTAAATACTAATATGTTTACAATGAAGTGTCTAGTGCTATTAGGTTTGAGTGAGAGCAATACAGTACAATTTCTTGAGGGATGAACGAGAAATATGACAGTCAAAAACAGAACTACACAGGTTGAAAATCCAAAATGCCAAAGTGTCAGTTGGTTATCGAGGCAAAAGGTGCCACATTGACTGTTAATTATTTGTTTTTATTATTTTTTTAAATACACCATGAAGTGGATTTTTTATGTCATACCCAAAATGTACCCATTTAGGAACAAAAGTTATTTTTGTTTTTCGAAAAAAAAAATAATGATACTCAAATGGTAAAATGGTCCACTAATTACCTACTTTTACTTAGAATTGACTGGAAGTCCGAAAAGTTTGAAAAAAACTTGAAATATTGGAACACTTTGATTTCAGATGGGGCGGATTTTTTCTTGTCCCCATCAGTTAATACAAGTTGATACAAAATTGATAATTTTCTGAACAGTTTTTTATTGTTTTTTTAATTTTCAAGCACGGCAAAGGAACATATTTTGAACACATAAAAACGGGATTCACAGACACTAAACATATTAATTCACAACTAACCGATACTTTACGAGTTGAAATAGTAATGAAATAGTTGCAACTACTATTGAAACAAAGAGAAAAATAAATTTTACAAAAAAGCACCACGAAAATAACTTTTTTTTAACCATACAATCTAAAATTCACTCGAGGAAACTCTGCATCTAAAAATCTACTAGTTTAAAGTACCATTAAATTAATAAGCTTCAGGAGTAACCATACTGTTGATATTTGAATCCTCCCTTCGGAAAATATTTGAAAGTTGTTGAAACCAAAATTAAAAGTTTCATTTACGTTCGAAATGACTCGATATCACAAAAAGCAGTCGGGCGCAAGATCTGGTCTCAACTATTCATCCGAAGTAGTTGGAAAGTCAGTATTAGTATGCTAATTCAAAAGTAATTATTGACGTAATCATATATCATATCCATTTGGATCCGGTTTCCGAGGGATGTGACCTTTATATGGCCAGAACCGAATCCCATCATGCGATATACCGAACTTCATGATTGGTTCAAAAACTAGCGAATTTGTGACCATTTCGAGGTTTTTCGGACACATTAGGGTAACCTGGATGGTCTACGGATGACCTGTAGATCAAACCTTAACACGTTGAGCCCAGTGTCGGTCCCTAGAGGCTGACGTTGAGCATTTTGGTAGGAAAATGCTGACTGACTGGGACTAACAACTACAAAATAATAAAATAAAAATATATTCGGTTTGTTTTCGGATGTTTTACAAAATGTGACTACTTTCTAGTCGAATTGCTGACTATTTTCTATTTATACAATAAGTATCTTTGGGAACTGGGACCGACACTGATATTGATGCGCGCTGAATGGAAAGTGCAGCAAGAAAAAATTGGGGATTAACGTGTTAAATCGAGATATGAGGAAGACACGACTACACATTCAGGTGGATTCAATCAGAATTATGTACCCTCAAACTCTTGAATTACAATTGAAATGACCATAGACAAATAAATCAGTGAATATCACACTAGAAAATCAGGAAAAAATAGATTGATCAATTACACCCCAAAGCTTTATTTCCAAATTTTCCGTTAAAAATTTTCCAAACATTCCGGATCAATGCTTATGGAAATTTTACAACAACAATTTTCATAACGCTTTGTGATCTTAGCACCAGTACTGGTTTTGAAAAATAATGAAGTGATCAATTTGCCCCCGGCTTACGATACTTCCGATTTCGTCTCAGTATTTCTCTCTTCATTAAAAACTAATAGATTAAGGTTTTTTAGGCCTCTCCAATTTAGATGGTTGCTCTCGGCAATCCTATGTGTATTATTATCTTGATATGAGTATGAATCTATATTAGGGTGCCAATGAAAATGGTCATCTCGAATTTCAAAAAGTTTCATAATAAAAAATTTCACCATCTCGTAAAAACACAAGAAATGTTTCTAAGGTGGTTCAACACTCCTCCCACCTCTCAAACGGGGGGGGGGGGGGGGGGGCTGCCATACGAATGAAGCACAAATTTCTCGAAAATTAATCAAGCAAATGGAGCCGAATTTGACATGTGAATGTTTTAGGGGCACGAAACGAGCAATAAATGTTTCAATGGTGGTTCGACACACCTACCCCATCCCTAAGGAGAAGGGGCTGCCATACAAATGAAACACTTTTGCATAACTCAAGAACTAATCAAGCAATTGGAGCCAAATTTGGGATGAGAGGGGTTTTGGGTACGAGAAATGTTTCTATGATGGTATGACACCTCTCCCTCCTCTGGAATGGAGAGCGGGTCCCATAAAAATTATACACATATTTAAACCAAATATGACAATTGAAAATTTCCAGAAAATGGGAAAATTCGGAAAATTTAAATCCCATATGATCTACAATTACATAGGGACAAGCTTTGTTATCCATTTGATATATGGTATATTTGATATATTTTCTTCTATTTATATAAATAAAAATGGATCGCCAAATGTGTTGGTAAAATCAAACTCGAGGAAGGAATTGTGCGTTTTAGGACTATCTTTATTCTATCATATTTTCTGTATCAAACATTTATTCCATGCAACGGAGAAACATGTTATTTGCAAAGGTTGAAAAATCTTGAACGAGAATTGTGTCTGAAAATAATCTGATATCATAATGACGAGTAAAGGGTCGATTAGAAGATCAATCAATGAACAGTTCTGCGATTGGACCTATGAACGTGCGAGAAACTGTGAATGTTTGAAGATATTGATTATAAAAAATAAATTTTGGGCGAAACGAAGTTTGCCGGGTCAGCTAGTAATAGGTAAAAATTGAATTGCTGCTCAGCGAGGGTGTTTTCCATCTATAGAAACGAATGGAAATCGGAAGAAGCCTTCTAGAATGCCACTTTACCTTTACCGTCTCAACGAAGGTTTAAAGCTTGCGTCATTTATTTATATGTATTTAGTTGAGATTTCTTATGCCAAATAACACGCTCTGAATGTATTCTCAGTGACAATTTTAGAATAAGCGTTTCCACAGTGCTAGTCGGAAGATATTTTTTTGACGGAACAACCCTCGGGTAGAACGGAAATCGGCATGATAATGTGTGACGCTAACCACTCGGCCACCAGAGCACACAATGATAAAATCCTTAACTATTTGTAGTTTAAATTAATAAAGGTTTGTTTCTTATTTCGCATGCGAGTCATCTCTTTCAATTTCTCTCAAATCGTCGTTCTTTTCTTTGGCAATTTTGTCTTATAAAGACTGACAACCATCTCAATCGAAAGTGGATCAGATATAAAACGCATATGAAACATCTCTAGCTGCTAAATTTGAACCAGAGCGCACCACTTTGGTCAACGTGTTCAACTATTTTTTGACACAAGCAGCGGACCAAGACTACCCAGAAACAAGTCCAGCCGGAATCAACGTAACGCACGATCGAGAGATGAAAAAAAAGAAACAAATTGAAAATATTCCGTTTTTAACAATCATATGTTAATTACATCTGATAAACCCCCCGACGACTGTAATTTGAATCCCAGCGATGCGATGTTTTGGTAAACTGGAGAGCGAGAACGAAAAAAAACTGTTTAGCACAACAACAAAAATAACATATAAAACAGGTTGGTCGAAACGTCAAATCCGAACGGCGAGAAATGTTTCGTTCCGGGGCCGAAACGATGGTCCAGGAGAAAAAAGTTTGTTCGATTTCATGGCTATATTGTTCTGCTAAGTGGAGTGAAGGAATGAAAAATGGGTTTGGTAAGAAGAAGACAAATGAAACGATTAATCCGTAATCCACTCGGCTACCGGAGACGGGACGGACCAAAAAAAAAGGCGAGCGAAGTCCAAAGTTTTCGAGGAGCAAAGTCGTAAAAATTTGTGTTATCCTTTTACCGAAAGGCGATCATCAAACTGTGAAGACAACCCCGGGATAGTCAGATATGAATGAATGAAACGTGAAATGTGGTACCTGTTCATTTTTTATCGTCTTATTGTGGTGCTGAGAAAGCACATCAAAGCGTCCGAAAGAAGGACGATTGTGTTGTCCAAGTGGTTTACCGGCTTACCAGTTCTTGGCGTTGTTCTTTTATGGACGGATGATGGCGAACCGGAACAGAAGACAGTGGTTGATCGTTTAAAGATTGATTTTTGTTTGGTTGGATTGAGAGGTACTCGGATTGTTTATTTCCTTGAATCTCGGAAACACGAAGAAAGTTTTCCGTTTAAAGGAACACACCGATCCCATTAAACTAGATCAAGGATTAGTCCCTCCCCGACAATAGCACGCTAAAATCTCCGGGTATTAGCCACATATTAGCAACAATCTACGCTCGAACCACTGTACCAAACCGGAAGTTCATATATTATCCGTTATACTCCTGCCAGGCGACGCCACAGCACAAGGGTAGGACAACCCCTGTGCAGCCACACGGCAATTAAAACTATATTACGACAGATTGTTGTGCTTCCTCATTCCCCTTGATGCCTTTCAGCCTATGGTAGGCTAAAGTAAATAGAATAAAATAATACACATTCATTATTTTCGTTTTATTACATGAAATTTGTCGGTGGTTTTCCCCTCACATTCATGGCACTTTGTTCCGCAGGCGTGACGCTATATTCAGCGCAAGGGTAGCGGGAAGGTATGAATTTCTTTTACACAGCAAGAGATGAAAAGGATATTCCAGTCGTTTGGAGAAAGGGTAATACGAGCTTACTCATGGTGAAGATATTGCACAGCCTATTCCTTGAATTGAGCAAGGAAAAGAATGATAAAAAACAGCTTCAAGATATCCCAATGATCAATGTTGAAGATGATTTATTTTCTTCTTTTCGGCGATTGTAGTTTTCCAGCTAGATCATTTGCAGATCTGTTCTTGATTACGAAGTAATATTATTTTCATTGTATCTTTTTTGTTATTTCAGATTACGAAAAATATCCATGAAACGATTTGAAATAGGTTGAGACTGTCAAAATACACATCAACACTATCAACGTCGTTATACATCAGCAAGCCGTGGAATAAAGGTGACGTATAATTTTCATCAAAACGAATATTGCAGATTTTCTTCGTGATTTTTTTTCTTCTTGTAGGTCATTTCAGTGTTTTGAAGACTATTTCTCGAAGAAGTTGTGAAGTTATTGGAGCCATTTGTTTAGCGAGTGGAATTCCCCGAAGAAGATATACGAATTTTGAATTTTCAAGTGTTTTTCGGTGTGTGTGAAGCTTCCCGCTGTATTGAACCTTGGTGCAGGATTTCTGAAGATTCCCTGCCTCTGGAAAATATAAAACAGCTAAGTTTTTGTTTTGTGTTACTTAATTAATTAATTTATTTTATCTTATTTTTTTTATATATACAAAAATAATAGTTTTATTTTCTGTGAGTGTTAGGCATTTTATGCTCTCTCTGCTCTCATTTTTATTACACAATTCTATCTAAATGGAGGGGAACGAACCCTCCGATGTTGATATGAGCATCGTAGCTTCTCCTAGTAATTGTTTTTCTGAAGTTCGTCCTTCGAAGAAAAATAAAAAAACAATCACAGTTAAATTCGACACAGCCAACAATTGATTCTGTTTCACTCAGTTCGGTTCAAAATCTAATTAATTCTCCTCAACATCCAATCATTGAGAATATTCCTCCCAAGAATCTTTCTCGAATACGACAATACCAGAACGTTTCGGGTTCATCGAAAAATCGTTGGGTGGTATTCTTCCGTCCCAAAGGGAAACCGTTAAGAGTGACCCAAATTTGTAAAGACTTGAAATCTAATTACTCAAGTGTCTTGGAGATTACAAAAGTTAATAAAGCCAAACTTCGTGTTGTGCTCTCGGATTGTAAAGACGCTAACGCAGTTGTAAATAATTCTTTGTTCACTGCTGAATATCGAGTGTATATTCCGGCACACATTGTTGAAATCGATGGTGTGGTTTCGGAAAAATCTCTCCAACTAGCAGATTTCGAAAAAGCAGAGGGTATTTTTCATGATGTAAAACTTCCTCATGTGAAAATTTTAGAAGTTCGATCGCTGAATTCATTTATAATTGATGGCAACGAGAAGAAATATTTCCCATCTGGTTCTTTTAGAATCACCTTCGAGGGCACAGCTCTTCCAAATTATGTGCTCATTGATAAGCTTCGTCTTCCAGTTCGATTATTGACTCCCAAAATAATGTCTAATTGCAAACAGTTAGGTCACACTAAAACCCTCTGTTGCAATAAAATTAAATGTTCTAAGTGTGGAGTCGATCATGATGAAAGTATTTGCAACAAGGATGCTGATAAATGCATTCTTTGTGGAGGTGTTCCTCACACAGTTAAAGACTGTCCAAAATACAAATCCTGTTCAATTAAACTTAAACAGTCACTTAAAGATCGTTCTAAGCGATCCTTTGCTGATATACTCAAGGCAGCGCAGGTATCCGAGATTTCAGAAAATCGTTTCTCTGCTTTATCAGAGGATGATAGATTCGCTATCCAACTCTTGACGAGTAAAGTTCAGTGTCGGTATTGTGCGTTGCCACTTTTGCTATTGTGCTATTGGTACGAGTGAACCGTGTACGAGTGAAGGTCATTGCTGTCCGCTTTCGACCTGACCATTTGTGAAGTGGAACGAAGGAACAAAGGAAGCAGCTCTCTTGCAGCGAGCCGGATTGCGGCTGTTGAACTGATTCGGCATAACGGGATCGCCATCGCGTGACTGTCGCAAACGGGATTCATCATCACGTGGCTGCGTAAGCTATTCTTGCGCTATTGTGTTGTCTCCGTAGCGCGTAGCCTCTGTCTCTCCCTGATTTGGGCAGTAGAGCGCATTATTGGAACAACTTTTATATTAAGGTACACATATTTATTATTAATATTATTATTCAATTCATTTGTTCATTGTTTGATATTATTATCATAATTTTTTTTTTGCTATTTTTTTTTTAAGATTATTGTTAAAATCAATAATAATTTAGAAATAAGACAGACATTTTTTTGAATGGAGAATAGTGGAGGATCTCCAGAGATGGAGATCTCCGATAATGAATCTCATACAAGATCTGGGAAAAAACATAAACGAGTCCCTCATAAGGAAGATAATTCTTCTGGGGACGAATCCGCTCATCCTACCAAGCCCCCCTCTAAGAAAATTGCAAGCCTCCCTTCTCAACCCACTGTTACTTCCACTCCCCCTCTCCCATCATCGATTTCGCTTCCCCCTTCTGATGCTTCCGATCCAACCCAATCCTCGTCCTCGTCCTCATCCTCATCCTCGTCCTCGTCCTCGTCTTCCCCCTCTGTTGTCACCGCTCCACGTGTCAGAGTTTATCCAGAAGATGCACCTGGAACTGGCCCTTGGGTTGTTTTCCTCCGGCCAAAACCGAAAGGAAAAAACCTTAACGTGATTCAGATCATGAAAGATCTGGCCAGATACACTTCTGTATCTGAAATTCGCAGGGTTAGACCGAACAAATTGCGAGTTGTCGTGAATGAACGGAAACACGCAAACGAGATTGTTGCTGATCGACATTTCACTCTCGAATATCGAACATTTATACCCTCCCATAACGTAGAAATTGAGGGGGTGATAACTGAAACGGGTCTGACGAGCGAACAAATAAAAGCAGAAGGAAAAGGCAAGTTCAAGAAGCTCCCCTCAATGGAAGTGAAAATCTTGGACTGTCGCCAACTCGGGAAACTTTCCCATGATGGGGACCAAACTAAATTTACGCCGTCCGACTCTTTTCGAGTCACCTTTGCTGGTGCCGCCCTCCCTGACTACGTTATGGTGGACAAATTGAGACTACCTGTGCGACTCTTCGTGCCAAAGCCCATGACTTGCAACAAATGCAAGTCAGTTGGTCACACTTCGGATTATTGTGCCAACAAGGAGCGCTGTGCCACTTGCGGAGAGCAACATGAGGGGAAATCCTGCAGTGCGACTGAGCATAAATGTCCATATTGCGGGGGATCCCCACACGAGCTCTCAGTTTGTGAAAATTACAAGAGTCGCTGGGAGAAACAGAAGCGCTCTTTGAAGGAACGCTCGAAACGCACCTTTGCGGATATTTTAAAGGGCGCTTCTCCACTGGCCCAACAACAACCAATCAACACACAAAATGTCTTCGCCACGTTGCCCGTTGACGAAATAGAAGCGGACACAGCTAACGGGGGCACACCGTTCATTTTCCAAGGGAATCCCCGGCGCAAAAATGTGACCACTCCCAAAGTTCAAGGACAAGCCCCTCCGGTGATACCTCCTGTTAGCATGCCTAAAAAATCGAGTGCAGCGGACAAGCAAAATCAGGTTCCTCCTGGCTTCCGTGGGAATAGTTCACCTTCGAACGACCCAGCACTCGAGGGGACATCAAAAACCCCAACTGTCCCTGTTTTTCCGTCCAGTTCAACTTCCCAATCGGGATTTATAAAGTTGTCTGACCTTTTGGACCAAATCTTCAAGTGTTTTAATGTTTCCGACTCCATCAGAACCATTGTCATTCCAATGCTTCCAGTATTAAAGACAATTTTGCAACAATTGATGCAAACATGGCCCCTCCTTGCAATGATTATCTCTCTTGATGTCTAATTCAAATAGAGAGGTCGGAGATATCACTGTTTTACAGTGGAATTGTCGTAGTCTTATCCCTAAATTGGATACATTAAAATTTTTAATTCATAACTACAATTGTGATGTTTTTGCTCTGTCCGAAACTTGGCTTTCTTCGCGAGATGATATCTCTTTCCACGATTTTAATATAATACGCTTGGACCGTGATGATAGATACGGAGGGGTGCTTTTGGGGATCAATAAGTGCCACTCATTTTTTAGAATTTACCTTCCACCTATTGGAGGGATCGAAGCTGTTGCTTGTCATGCAAACATCAGAGGCAAAGACCTCTGTATAGTCAGCTTGTATTGGCCTCCGAGAGCTGCGGTTAGCCGCAAGCAACTTGTTGACATGTGCTCACTCCTTCCTGAGCCACGATTAATCTTGGGAGACTTCAACTCTCACGGAACTGCCTGGGGGGAACAGTACGACGACAATCGTTCATCGTTGATATATGACCTTTGTAACAGCTTCAATATGACCGTTTTGAACACTGGGGAAACACCACGTGTACCTAAATCTCCTGCTAACCCAAGTGCTCTTGACCTCTCGCTTTGCTCGAATTCACTATCGTTAGATTGCAAGTGGAATGTAATCCAGAACCCCAACGGTAGTGATCACTTGCCAATCAAAATTTCCATCACCATTGGGTCGAATTCTTCTGAATCTATAAACATGAATAAGCATATGACCTCACAAGACACATTGACTGGAAAAAATATGCGGACGCGATTGCTCTAGCCATCAATTCCAGAGATGGTTTACCTCCATTGGAGGAGTATAACTTCCTTTCTCGTTTGATCTATGACAGCGCGGTTCGCGCTCAAACGAAACCCATCCCAGGTTCCACCATTTCCCGAAGGCCTCCCAATCTATGGTGGGATAGCCAATGTTCCAAGCTTTATCAGGATAAATCGAACGCATTTAAAGCTTTTCAGAAACGTGGAACCCCTGAAAATTTTCAAACGTATTTAGCCCTTGAAGATCAATTTAAAAAGTTAATCAAAGGGAAAAAACGTGCTTATTGGCGAAATTTCGTGGGAGGTTTGTCACGAGAAACGTCAATGAAAAAAATTATGGAAAGTGGCTCGAAACATGAGAAATCGCTCTACAACGAATGAAAGCGAAGAATATTCACATCGATGGATTTTTAATTTTGCACGGAAGGTTTGTCCTGATTCCGCTCCTGTGCAAAAAATTGTTCGAGATATACCACAAGGTAGGTGCGATCTTGATTCCGAGTTTTCGATGGTAGAATTCTCTCTTGCTCTGCTCTCATGTAACAATTCTGCTCCGGGATCGGATAGAATTAGGTTCAACTTGCTGAAAAATCTCCCTGATGTGACGAAACATCGCTTGTTGAACTTATTCAATCGGTTTCTGGAGCATAATATTGTTCCAGATGATTGGAGACAAGTACGAGTTATAGATATTCAAAAACCCGGAAAACCCACGTCCGACTTCAATTCGTACCGCCCAATAGCAATGCTGTCTTGTATACGGAAATTGTTGGAGAAAATGATCTTGTTTCGCCTTGATCGATGGGTTGAAACGAATGGCCTACTCTCAGATACACAATATGGGTTCCGCAGGGGCAAGGGGACGAATGATTGTCTTGCGTTGCTTTCTTCAGAAATTCAAATGGCTTACGCCGAAAAAAAACAAATGGCTTCAGTATTCTTGGACATAAAGGGGGCCTTCGATTCTGTTTCAATAGAGGTTTTGTCGGACAAATTACACTCTCGGGGTCTGCCGCCTCTATTGAATAATATGTTATATAACTTGCTTTGTGAGAAACATTTGAACTTTTCTCACGGAGATTCGGCAGTAAGTCGGGTCTCTTACATGGGCCTCCCCCAGGGCTCATGTTTAAGCCCCCTTTTGTACAACTTCTATGTAAGCGACATCGACAATTGCCTTACACAAAATTGCAGCCTAAGACAACTTGCAGATGATGGAGTGGTGTCTGTCCTAGGATCAAACGAATCCGACCTGCAAGGACCCTTACAAGATACTTTGAACAATTTTTCAACCTGGGCCATTGGGCTAGGGATCGAATTCTCCACGGAGAAAACAGAGATGGTGGTTTTTTCTAGGAAGCATAGACCAGCAAAACCAAAGCTTCAACTTTTGGGTAAACCGATCACCCATGCTATGTCATTCAAGTATCTTGGGGTCTGGTTCGACTCCAAATGTACTTGGGGGGCCCATATTAGGTATCTGAGTAAAAAATGCCAACAAAGAATAAACTTTCTCCGTACAATTACCGGCACCTGGTGGGGAGCCCACCCAGAAGATCTTATAATGTTGTATCGAACAACTATTCTCTCAGTGATGGAGTATGGCAGTTTCTGTTTTCAATCAGCTGCCAAAACACATCTCATTAAACTCGAGCGAATTCAGTATCTTTGTCTCCGTATTGCGTTGGGATGTATGCCCTCAACGCATACCATGAGTCTCGAGGTTTTGGCAGGCGTACTCCCACTAAAAGATCGCTTCAATTTATTATCTCTTCGGTTCTTCATCCGGTGTAAGGTCATGAACCCATTGGTGATCGGAAATTTTGAGCAGCTGATCGAGCTAAATTTTCACTCCGGATTCATGAGTTCATATCATGAATTCATCTCCATGCAGGTTGATCCTTCTTCGTATATTCCCAACCGTGTTTGTTTCCCTGACTACATCAATTCCTCTGTGCATTTTGATCTGTCCATGAAGCAAGATATCCATGGATATTCAGATTACCAACGATCGAGGATCGCTCCAACGATCTTCGATGAAAAGTATGGGGGTATCAATTGTGATAATATGTACTTTACTGATGGGTCCACTATAAACGAGTCCACAGGATTTGGAGTGTTCAACGAATTTTTTAGCACCTCACACAGTCTTCAGAATCCTTGCTCAGTGTATATTGCTGAATTGGCAGCAATTCATTGGGCGCTGGACAGCGTCGCCTCACGACCTGTTGAACACTATTACATTGTAACGGATAGTCTTAGCTCTGTCGAAGCTATCCGTTCAGTGAGGCCGGAAAAGCACTCGCCGTACTTCCTTGAGAGAATACGAGAAATTTTGAGTGCTTTATCCAGACGCTGTTATGTCATTACCTTTATCTGGGTCCCTTCACATTGCTCCATTCCGGGTAATGAGCAAAGGTAGGTGCAATTGAAGGCGATATTTATCAGCGTCAAATCGCCTTCAATGAATTTTATTCTTTAGTCCGCAAAAATACCATCGCTAACTGGCAACGCAAGTGGAATGAAGATGAATTGGGCCGGTGGTTTCACTCGATTATACCTAAGGTTAGCCTCAAACCGTGGTTCAAAAGTCTGGACTTGAGTCGGGACTTTATTCGCACCTTCTCCCGACTCATGTCCAATCGCTGTTCGTTAGATGCACTACTCTTCCGTTTCAATCTTGCCAGCAGCAATCTCTGCGTTTGTGGCCAAGGTTATCACGACATCGAGCACATTGTTTGGTCGTGCGAGGTGTATCTGGTCGCCAGATCGAATTTAAAAAACTCCCTTCGGGCCCGAGGAAGACAGCCCAATGTGCCGGTGAGAGATGTGTTGGCTCGGTTAGACCTTGATTACATGTCCCATATATATGTTTTCCTTAAAGCTATAGATCTTCGTGTGTGATTGCCCCTACATCCTTATACCCTCCTTTCCTTCCTTTGCGGGTAATTCGTCCCCTTGCTATAAATAGTAGAATAAGTTGAAATGTAAATACACTATAGATATACGAATAGATTTATAAATTGAGTGTTCATCAACATTGTTACAATTTCCTCATATCCCATCCTTCTCCTAAAAATATGTCACCCTCCTAAACTCGAGTACACCGCGAGTAATCGGTTTTCCACCTTACTAACCATAGATGTAAGAAAATTGTTTATATATATAGTTTTAAAATTATATTTAAGAATTCGGCTCCTTTAAACTTAAGTAACTGAGCCTGTAAAAATAAACGAATTAAAAAAAAAAAAAAAGAGGATGATAAATCGGATACTACTTTCGATCCAATAATCGCGGGAAGAACCAGGAAGAGAAAAAATACTTCCTCCTCCAAGCCTGCTAAAAAAAAGAGGATTATCCTCTAATCAACCAGAAGCTTCTTCTCATTTTTCTGCTCCTTCCAACAGTAACCCTCCTGGTTGGGGATCCTCTAACTATGACGTTCATTTCCCTGAATTGTCAAGTCATCCCAGATTTGCTTCTCGATCGGTTCCTGAACCCCAATCATTTTCAGGAGGTATTTGCTTTTCTTCAATTGTTAGATGGATCTTTGATATTTTCGGAATTTCAGATTCATTGAAATGTCTCATTTCTGCTTGGCTTCCTACTATCAGTCAGTTAGCTAAACAAATGGTTGCAAAGTGGCCCCTCCTCTCCTTCATTAATTTCGATGCCTAATTTATTGGATGAGTCAGAGAATTCTACTATTCTACAGTGGAATTGTAGAAGTCTTCTTCCAAAACTTGACTCTTTCAAGCAAATGCTCCATTTTTTGAATTGCGATGTGTTTGCTCTATCTGAAACATGGCTTCGTTCGGACAATATATTAAACATCCATGATTTCAATATTATTCGTTTAGACCGTGATGATTCCTATGGAGGAGTTCTCATAGGTATTAGAAAATGTTATCCATTTTACAGGATTCCCCTGCCTTTAGTCACAGGAATTGAAATTCTTGCGTGTCAGGCACGCATCAAGGGTAGAGATTTGTGCATTGCTTCTATTTATATTCCACCAAGTACAATGCTTAATTATCGAAACCTTGTGAATATAATTGAGCTTCTTCCACAACCTCATCTTATTTTGGGAGATTTCAACTCACATGGCATTGGCTGGGGTGAATCTTTTGATGATCGAAGAGCTAATTCTATTTATGATCTTTGCGATGAATTCAACATGACAGTTTTAAATACAGGTGATATAACAAGAATTGCTCCTTCATCAGGCCGCGCAAGTCGCTTAGATTTATCCCTTTGTTCTTCCTCTTTATCATTAGATTGTCATTGGAAGGTTATCCAAGATCGACATGGAAGTGATCATTTGCCGATCACCGTTTCTATTTCTAATTATTCTAAATCGTCTGAAACTATAAATGTTCAGCATGATTTATCTAGAAACATTGATTGGAAGAGATATTCTTCAATTATTTCTGAATCAGTGGCATTAGTTAATGAGTTACCCCCGTTAGAAGAATATAATTTTCTAGCTGGTTTAATTCATGACAGTGCTATTGATGCCCAAACGAAACGTTTTCCTGGGAATTCGTTTCGCAGACGTTCTCCTAATCTGTGGTGGGATTAAGATTGTACAAATCTCTATAAAGAAAAATCGAATGCTTTCAAGAATTGGCGTAAATCAGGCTCCTGCGAACGTTACGACAATTACATTTATCTGGAGCGTAAATTCAAAAGCTTCATAAAAGCCAAAAAGAGAGGCTATTGGCGTAATTTTGTGAATGGGCTTTCCCGAGAGTCTGAGCACTCTTTGGAGAGTTGCCAGACAAATGAGAAATTCAACTCATTCAAATGAACAAGTTGAATATTCTGATAGGTGGATCTTTGACTTTGCCAAGAAGATATGTCCAGACTCAGCACCTGCTCCACCTCCCTTCTTGGAGACATCTGATGATATTGCGCCTCCGTTCAGTATGGATGAATTTTCGTTTGCACTTCTGTCATGTAACAATTCGGCGCCGGGGTCAGATAGGATCAAATTCAACTTATTGAAAAATCTACCTGATAATGCGAAGAAACGTTTGTTAAAATTGTTCAATGTTTTTCTTGAGCAGAACGTTGTTCCGCATGAGTAGCGACAGATTAAAGTTATAGCTATTCTGAAACCTGGTAAACCTGCGTCTGATTATAATTCTTATAGACCAATTGCAATGCTCTCTTGCATTCGAAAATTATTAGAGAAAATGATTCTATGTCGCTTAGACAGCTGGATAGAATCCAACAACCTCCTCTCACCTTCGCAGTTCGGGTTTCGTAGAGGTAAAGGAACTAATGATTGTCTTGCTCTGCTTTCATCAGAGGTTGACATAGCCTTGTGTAGTAAGCAACAAATGACATCAGTGTTCCTAGATATCAAGGGTGCGTTTGATTCAGTTTCCATTGAGGTTCTTTTTGAAAAACTTCATCTAAATGGGTTTTCTCCAAAATTAAATAGTTTTTTGTTTAACCTAATGCGTGAAAAACATATGAGTTTTTCCCATGGTTCTTCGTCAGTTTTACGGATTAGCTACATGGGCCTTCCTCAAGGCTCATGTCTTAGTCCAATCCTTTACAACTTTTATGTAAATGACATCGATGTTTGTTTATCAGGAAACTGTACTTTGAGACAATATGCAGATGATTGTGTAGTGTCGGTAACAGGCAAAGACAGTAGTCATCTGTATAATCCCTTGCAGATTTCTCTCGATAATTTGGTTGAGTGGGCTTGTAAATTGGGTATTGAGTTTTCTTCTGAAAAGTCAGAAATGGTTGTGTTTTCAAGAAAACACCGTCCCGCACAATTGCAACTTAAACTTTTGGATAGAACAATTAGGCACTCGCCGTCATTCAAGTATTTAGGAGCTGTGTTTGATTCTAGAGGCACATGGGGTAAACACATAGGTTACTTGAAACAAAAATGTCAGAAACGAATAAATTTTCTCCGATCCATAACAATGACTTGGTGGGGGGCGCATCCCGTCGATTTGATTAGGTTGTATAAAACAACCGTTCTATCTGTTATGGAGTATGGAAGTTTTTGCTTCAGGTCCGCTGCCCGTACTCATATTATGCAACTGGAAAGGATCCAATATCGCTGTTTGCGTATTGCTCTAGGATGTATGCAGTCAACACATACAATGAGCCTAGAAATTTTAGCTGGTATCCTTCCTCTTTCTGTGCGCTTTTTCGAGTTATCATTTCGTTTTTTGATACGTTGTGAAACACTCAATCCGATAGTGATAACAAACTTTGAAAAAATGCTAACCTTAGGCACTCAATCTAAGCGAATGTCGCTATATCTTGAATTTCTGACCCTGGAAAGCCCATCTGCTTTACTTGGTTTCCAGACCATTCCTTCAATTTTGTTCAATCCTTCTATTAATTTTGACTTGTCAATGAAAGTTTATGTGAGTGGTATTCCCAGTGATCTCCGCCAAATAGTCATGCCTGCAATTTTCTTGTCAAGATATAAACATATTGACTCAACCATATTTTTTTTTACTGATGGGTCTAGTCTTAATGGTTCCACAGGTTTTGGGGTATTTAATATTAACTTCTCCATATTCCGTAAGCTTAGTTTACCCTGTTCGGTGTTTGTTGCGGAATTGTCTGCAATATACACTGCATTACAACATACCTTGTCCCCTGAACATTTTTACATTTTTTCTGATAGTCTCAGCTCTTTAGAGGCACTTCGTTCGGTAAGGTCTAGATATTCTTCGTATTTCTTGTCTGGAATCCAACATCTTTTAAGTGTTTTGATAAGTAGATCATTTAATATCACTTTTGTATGGATTCCCTCTCATTGTTCGATACCAGGAAATGAAAAAGCTGATCTTCTTGCTAAGAAGGGCGCTACGGAAGGACTGTTATTTCATAGGCCAATTACTTTTGATGAATATCTCCATTTTCCTCGTGAACGTGCACTTCAATGTTGGCAGACAAGTTGGAATGGTAGTGATAAAGGTCGGTGGCTGTATTCTATCATTCCTAAAGTTTCCCTCAAACCATGGTTCAAAGGATATAATTATTCTCGTGATTTCATTCGAGTAGTGTGCAGACTCATGTCTAATCATTATTCCTCGAATGCACATCTTTTTCGAATTAACATCAGTGATAGTAACCTATGTATTTGTGGTACAGGTTACCACGATATTGATCACATTGTATGGTATTGCTCTGAATTTCAAAATAAAAGGTTATCTTTAATAGAAAATTTTCGCAAAAAGGGAATGCCACTCAATGTTTCGATCCGTGACGTTCTGGCTACTCGTAATCTCGATGCAATTATGTTGATTTATTACTTCCTCAAATCCATACACTTTCAAGTATGAGTATGTGTGTATTTTTATTTTATTTTTGATTATCGTTTACTTCTCCAACTTTTTTGTTTTTTGTTATGAATATTTTTATTATTTATCAATAATATATGGTTATTAACGTTTTCATTTTTCTTCAACTATTTTCCTCAGAACTCAAAAATACTCAGATGCACGCAATTGCTCGCAATCTTCAAGGAGGTGGTTTTCTCTATAAAAAATCCTCAAGAAGAAGTCTTAAATAATATTTCATAATGAATTGTTGTATAATTATTTATATTGTTCTATTTCTTGAAAAAATCATAGGGTTTTATGCCTTTATGAGAAAGAACATTTGCATAGTTCTACTCACAGAGGCTTTTCCCTATACATAAACACGGCTCATTGATGCTTAACGTTGCTGAGCCAGTTGAAAATAAATTAAATTAAAAAAAAACTATCAACGTCATTTCGGAGAATCGATAGTCGGATAGTCGGGGATTTTCAGGTCGTGCTCCACGAAGCTTTCACAAGTAGGAACTTAACAAAATTATAGACTCCTTTAAAAAAATAAATTGTTTTCTTTTGTTGACGTGTTCATTTTTTCGTATACCAAAGAAGCTTGATAAAAACAACACGGTGCAACCATATTTTATGTATTGATATATAACACGCTTGTGGCCCGGTCGAACAATTTTTCGGAACCGGAAGTGAATGAAGAAAAATTGCGACAAAACATTACTCTTCTATGAAATGAACATAATAGGCCAATTTTTTGTGTTAAATGAAAGCAGAAATTCAAGAACGCTGTGAAGGGTTAGCTGGGTGTCCTTGAACTCAGGTGGCGCATGCCGTCGGTAACGGTGCAACTCTCACACCATCCTGATCGTTCGTGCGAGCTTCAGTTTTTCAATTTTTGACATAGGATACCGTCTTTCGGGAACATATTAGGACAAATTGAAAAACGAAAATCGATCGCGTCGTGAAGAATGTCCAATTTCAAACGCTCTGTCCTCAGCCATTTCATGATAGGTTGATGAGATTTTTGCATCAATCGATTCCGGCACCCCATAATAATATTTCACATTGAATAAAATAATATATGTCATGACACGAACATGCAAAGAGCAGCTTGCTGCCCATGGTGAGGCCAAGGTAAGTGACCTCACTAGACTACTTCACTGCGGTACCCCACCCAAACTGGCATTGGCTGAAAACATTTCATCTTTGGCAGAAATAATGCCATTTTGTGTGCTGGAGGGTCAAATGCGCAAATAATGAGCTGTTTTAATAGCTTAAAAAAGGTTTGTGTGTATGGGAGCAGACATCTCTTTCTTTTTTTCTTCCTTCATTTCATTTGGGATTGTGCCAAAAAAAAAGTCCATACGACGTCAATGGGGATCGAACCATGGCCGGCTGGAATGCAAAGCTGTTTCATACGACCACGCTATCTAAATAGATACTAGTGCTGTTATATAAAAGTGTGATAATATTACACCTCATCATAAAATGAAGCTGGAAAATGTTTTCTAAGAGGAAAAAGAAAAGCATGAATGAGAATAGATACTTTTCACTGTCTGGGCCGTGTATTTGGCAAACTATGTTTCGCCTGTTTTGCTCGCTCGTATTGGCTCATATTAGCTCTAGCATAGGAGGTATAGCTATTAAATAACGAGACTGCGCACCTGGAGAGCGCCCTAGAGAGGTGGGGGCAAAACGAATAATATGTTCGGTAGCTGGAAGTGTCTGGTGAAGTGGTTTGTAGTGCGCGTCGGAAATCATGAAAACACGAAAAACACGAACAACAACACATCTGCCCATAACGCGCTGTCGGTGAAGCAATTTTTAACCGATAAGGGCATTCTAGTGCTCGAACATGCCCCGTACTCGCCAGGTCTAGCCCCATGCGACTTTTTTTCTATTCCCCTAGATCAAATCCGTGTTGAAGGTACCCGATTTCAGTCCGTAGAAGAGGCGAAGGAAAAAGCGACGCGGCTTTTGAACGCCATCACAAAAGAAGAGTTTCAGCACTGCTACGAACAATGGAAAAAACGTATGGAAAGGTGTGTGAGAAGCCAAAGGGAGTATATTGAAGGGGAGCATATCGTTGTACAGTAATTTTTAAAATATAACCCTCTTTTGTAACCAGTCTCGTTATTTAATAGCCATACCTTGTATGCTCCCTTGGCCGAGTGGTTAGCGTCATAACTAACATGCCGGGTGTTCGGGTTCGATTCCCGCTCTGGTCGAGGGAATTTTTCGTCAAAGAAATTTCTTCCGACTTGCACTGTGATCACGGAGTTTTCAAAATTCGTACAGTAATACTATATACCTTGAGGTGACCTCATACTTTTGCCTTTAACTTTCTAACGAAATCAAATATGGAAAAATCCATTTGGCACAACATTTCTGAGGGCATAAGCTTCCCAAAAAAGCAAAAAACAAATATTCAAGTTTTTAGATTTTCCAGACCGCGGTCCCCCCTTAAATATTTTCCTATACATTTTTTGAATTTTCGCCAAAAATTTATCCATAATATAAAATCATTATCAGACACAATTTCGTTTCAAATCATTACCCAACTATTGAGAATGTATCACTGTGTCACATGAAACACATAATTGAAACGCTGGAGCAAATATTCTTCCATAATTTTCGTTTCAAGAGCGTGTTTATTCTACCAAAAAACCAAAAAAAAAATTGAAACACGAAAATCAATGTCGTCTATAATGATTTGCGAGGCAAGGTTGCTACATTTATATAATTCCTTTGGACTTGAGTCGAACGAATTACAGAATGTAAAATGGCGACCGTCAGGACAATTCAGACTCGATCGAACTGCAGAATAAGGGAGAGTAGTTGATATGTAGAAGGATCTTGAATTTCCGAGGAAATTACAATATCGATTTCCTCAGGACGTATTTTGACGATTGATCAACCTAAAATGTTTGTATTATGTAACCAACTAAATTTGAAAAAAAAACCATTCACGCATGTACTATTGTAATAAAGTTCATTAAATGCTTTATTTTATGTTTGAACACACGCACTGTCATAACGATCATATCCTAGTCTAGCAATAGCAGAGGCTGTGAATTGTAAACTTAATCGCGACATCGTAGAATCAAATAGTCCAGACCGCATCAAATCATCATACGATAAGAAAAAATAAAAATCCATCGATCGCACTCTCTTGTTTGTTTTGTCTCCTCTTTAAGCATCTGTGACGGGATCTCGCTGTTTAATATTGTCTCTTCTTGTTCCTTCAGCACGTTTCTCCGACACGTGCTCTCCAGAGTTTTCTTTATCAGAATTGATTATAGTTCTGTGATTCTCTTTTTTCAATCCAAACATGTGTGACTTGCAGAATTTTAATATTTAATTCAATAAGGCTTCCAGCCAGGGTTGCCACATTTATTTTTCCTGTGAAATTTTCTGAAAAAATCTGTATATCTGTATTTTTAGCAAAAAAAATCTGTATCGAAAAACTAACATTTCTTCATGACTCAACGAAAAAAAAACAAAGTTTATTAGTAAGTACGTGGATAGAAAATGAACTGTAATAAAAAATTCAATATTTGAAATTGAACTTAAAAAAAATCGGTAAATTTTGCATCTTTCCTGAAAATCTGTAATTCTGTATATACTAATTCTGTATCTCAAATATGGCGAAACATCTGTAAAATACAGAATATCCTGTATATGTGGCAACCCTGTTTCCGTCGGCAATGCACCTGGCTTTCACTTGCGCATACGTGGATGAAGGTTCGATGTAGCGGACGTAGCGTCATTTGTCATTGAACAACGTGAATAAATGCGTTCTGTTTGAGAAACGAATGAAATTATTTGAATATGAATAAGAAATTATACACTAAAATCACAATTAAAAAGTTGGGGATGGCGTGAAGAGGGTGAACATTCAAGAATGTATGTGTATTGAAGCCAAACTTGAAAAAATACAAAAAAAAAAAAATAGAAAAATTGATTTTTTCTGCATAGGCCTCCATAATCGGTATTAAATATACAGTAATCGGTATCCTAGCTGTATGTCATAGAGTCTACAACCTATTCTCATGTCTACCAGTTTTTTCGTGTAAAGAAAAGACGGCTAGAAATCAGTCTAGCCGTTCCGAAGGAGTTCGTCCACGAACACCGTAACACGAGATTTATATATATGGAAGAAGAAGATAGACTCTGTTATTACGATAAAAAAATGCATTTTTTCATCAATTCATCATCTTCAATTCACGATATCTCAGGTATAGTACCTGCTATAATCATGAAATTTTCATGAAATTTTAAACTTTTCCTAATTAAAGTGTTTACTTTCTATAGGAAATATACAGGGTCTTTCAGATTAAACGCTCACGCAAAATAATCGAAAATCTCCTTATATTTTTTTTCGCTCCGTCGATGGTAACACTGCATTCCCCACTTCAGGACGATAATATTCGACCACTCGTTCAGTCTGATCGTATGGTTTTTAGTGTCAAGATGTACAATTTACAAGAATGTGTATTTTTAGTGAAATCGCATTACTCGAGCAACCGAAGCCCTAATGAAATCTTGTCCTCTTATGGTAAGAATTTCAAAATTTCTCGTCGTCGGTTACTTCCTCTGGGGGTACGTGAAGGACCGTTGCTATGTTAATAAGCCACACAAATTGGAGAAACTTAAAGAAGAAATAACTCGGATTTTCAACAGCATCGAAGTCGTAATGTTAGAGTTGTGCATGAAGAATTTTGTTCATCGTTTAAAACGCGTAATCAAGAAAAGGGGTGGTCACATCGAAAACATACTAAAATAAGCTTCATTTTCGTTTTTTTTAAATAAATATTGGTTCACTTCACCTTTAGAGGAGTTATTAACATTTTAAGGACCGAGAAGAAATATGTATAACATACGCCTGGGACCGCACGTTTTGATAAGTTCTCTGTAAAATATTCCGTGTAATTCCATGTAAATTATGCTTTAAAGAAATTTATATCCCATCGTCATGCGTTGATATTTCACTATTTTAAAGCATTTCAAAAATCGCCTAAAAATTTTGACTTCGCACTCTGTTCCTTAATTTTTTTTTTGAGTGTGAAAAAGTTCTATTTCCATTTTCGATAAATTTATTAATTTCGCTCCTACAACTTGTATACATTTTGACCCATACCGTATTCTCTATCCAATGAGTATTATCTCAAAAATGCGTTTTGGGTTTCAAATAATTTATTTAAATTTCCTTCAAATTAATTTATTTCCCCCATACAAGTTGTATAGGTTTTGGGCTACAACTTTTCTTAGACCCTTTTTCGACCAATGGAAATTTTGCAAAAGACAGATAAAAATATTCTATATCGAATAAGTACTATCTCGAGAATGTGTTTCGGGTCCTTTCGAATAACTTTTTTCAACTTTCTTTAACATAATTAATTTATTCCATACAACTTGGCTCATAACTTTTCTCATACCCATTTTCTATTAATAAAATTGTGGCTGGAAGATAGGTAAAATAACATCGATAACTCTATTCGAACAACTTTTTTGATTTTTGAAATTCTGTACATTTTCCTATATTGACCCATGCTCACGTTTCAGTCTATAACTTTTCTATGTCACGATCAAGAAAAAAAAATTATGTGGAAAGATGAATGATTCAATTCTCTATCCAATGAGCATGATTTTGAAGGTTGTTACTTGATAAACAATCAATTTTTTTCAACTGAAATAATTTATCATTCATTAAATCCAGCAAGACGTTGAACAGAAACTTGCACGTAACAAAACTTTTATCCGCTAATTTCACGCAAGTCCGTAAAAACGGAATGCGAAAACGAGAAATCTCGTGAGCGGTCCGCAAAGTGTTAAAATGAGTTGCATTTAATCTGAAAGTCCCTGTAAAAACAGATCGGTGACAGTTACTTCTTTCATTGTTGTACGCCTGAAATACATTACAACTCCCCAATCCCTAAATGGTTCAAATCAATAAAAAGCGAAAGTGTTAACAATTTTTTGTTCTGCCGATTTGTGTGCCCGTACCGTCAAAAACGAGCAACTGGTACATTCGTTTCTGCCCGTTTTCAACATATTTGGTATCAATAAGCCATCAGCGTTTTGAAGCTACACCGCTTCTCATTTAGTGGTCATCGAAGCAACATCGTTGCCGGCGAGCGTTGAACAAGAATGGATTGTCATCCTCTAGACATGTGAAGAAGAACTATTGTTGGCACAGCCGACAAGACTTCGGACCACCGTTTAGCAAACTCGTTTGGAGGTTATTTTGAGTTGCTTTTAAGCTGTAATTTTTATTTGGTTTTAATATCTAATTCATGTTTAATTTATAAATAATTACGTTTTTAGTCCTGCTTGTGTTAGATAACGAACTGTCCAACGAAAGGTGCTAATATTTGTATTTTAACTAGATTTGAACTGTGCTGCTTTTAATTATACGTCCAATGTGTTCCTTTGTGATTTGTTGTTTGTCTGAATGTTTACATGATATTTTTTAGATATTTTAGTATTCGTATGTGTGAGTGAGTGTTTGACAATTGTGTGTTCATGATCTGTCAATCTATTGTTTTTTCGTCTGCAATGTCTTCAGTCACGGGTTCCTGTAACGCTGGATAACCCACTGGTAATTTGTGCTCGGTGCTGTTCGGAACATCCCCCGACCCGTATTGCTGCGAGTTCACTCCAGTTGTACCTGCTACTTCCAGAACTGCCATTTTGACCACTGGGCGATGGATGACTCCCGAAGTTGTCTTCACTACCGTACTGCGTACTCGACCATCTCGACCTGGGGATACTCGTAGTACACGTCCTCGCAGCCACCCGTTACGCAGATGTTCTCCAACTAGGACTACGAGATCCCCCACCTGAATTGGTCGGCAGTCGTTGAACCACTTCGTCCGCTTGGTAATTGTTGGGAGGTACTCCTTCACCCAACGACTCCAGAACTGGTCTAAAAGTTGTTGGCATGTGTTCCAGGTTGAGTATGCTCCCAACTTCTCGTCGTCGATGAAGTGCCTCGTTGGTTGGTTTACTCCACTCGTACTCAGCATCAAGAAGCAGTTCGGTGTCAGTGCTTCGTGCGCCTCTGATTCTATTGGTAAATAGGTAAGTGGCCGCGAATTCACGATCGACTCCGCCTCGACCAACAATGTCAAAAACATTTCATCGCTTGGCTTACGAATTGTAGACAACGAAGCCAAAGCACTCTTGATTGACCGGACCATGCGTTCCCAACACCCCCCCATATGCGGTGAAAGCGGAGGGTTGAAACGCCACTGCGTTGCTGTATTGGTGAACGTTGAAGCCAGACTTGTGTACATTTGCTGCAACTTCTTCTTCAACTCGTTGTTTGCACCAACAAAGTTGGTTCCCTGATCGCTAAATATTTCGGCAGGAGCCCCCCTCCTGTCGATGAATCTCCGAATTGCCAGTTTAAAGGACTCCGTGGACAAGCTGTGCGACACCTCTAAATGCACAGCACGTATAGTGAGGCAAGTAAATATCGCCACCCACCGCTTCACATCACTGCGTCCTTGTCTGATTAACATTGGTCCAAAGTAGTCCACGCCAACGAAAGAAAATGGACGAATGTAGGATTTGGTCCGCTCTGGGGGCAAGGGAGCCATCCTAGGTACTGCAGGGACCGCTTTGTAGATCTTACACCATTGGCAATGTTTTCTGATCTGTCGAAACGCCGCTCTCATTTCTGATACGTGGAATCTCTGACGCATCTCGTTCACTGCTGTCTCTGCGTTCCGATGTTTGAATTGACGATGGTACCAATTTATCAGCAACTGAGTTCCATAGTGGCCTTTCGGAAGGATTACAGGAAACTTGAAGTCTGTTGACAAGTGCTCGGAACTCGAAGCTCTACTGTCCATACGAATGACACTGTGCTTATCCAGGAAAGGTGATAACTAGCGAAGCTTGCTCGTTATCTCCAAACCTAGTTGCTGTTCCATCGGTAGCTGTTTATTTCTAATGAGTGTGATGATTTCATCTCCCTAAGCCTCTTGCTGGATTTGCTTAAAAATCTCTGACTCTGCCTTTCGTAACTCGTCCTGATTCAACCAATTCGTCGTTCCTGCAGTTTGCTTTTTGACTCTGCGGCGCAGCTTCCAAAGATATCTGAGAACATACGCTACAGCTCGCACCAAGCGTTCCCATTTTGAGAACCTTCCGAACACGATCAGCTGCTCAACAAGTGCAATTTGATGGTTAATGTGGATGGGGCGAAGCTCTTCTGGTGTCTCTGTAACACGTAGATCTTGATGAGGCCATAGATCAGGATGCTGATAGAGAAAAGCTGGTGCTTGGAACCAGCGACTACTGTTGTTGATAGAAGGTCTCTTGCCCCACTTCGTTGCTTCGTCCGCTACGTTCCAACGAGAAGGGATCCATCGCCACTCGTCTACCTGAGAATTCTCAAGAATCTCAGTCACCCGGAAAGCAACAAACTGTCGATATTTTCTCTGGTCTGAACGTATCCACGAAAGTGCGGTGCTGGAGTCGCTCCAAAATACTCTGCGTGTAATAGCTAGGGTGTGGTATTCTTCGACCGATTTGGCAAGTTTCACCCCAAGAACGGCCGCCATTAATTCCAATCTAGGAATCGATATGGGCTTTAGTGGGGCAACCTTTGTCTTCGCTGATAGAAGAACGCAGCGAACCGTTTGTTGTTCGATGATCCGAAAATATGCGACAGCGACAAAGGCCTCCTCACTGGCATCCACGAAAATATGCAGCTCAAGTGAACGATAGATCTATTTGTATTTGTATTTGCTCAAGTTGCTGCAACAGGGTCAACCAGCGCTCCCATTGACTAACTAGCTCATCGGGTATACGCTCGTCCCATCCGATTTTCGAACGCCAGATGTTCTGAATGAGCATTTTTCCGTGGACCACAAAAACAGCTACCAAGCCTAAGGGATCAAATATGCTCATCACGATCCGAAGGGTCTGTTTCTTGGTTGGAATGTAATTACCGTGGATCAGCGGTAGCATTTCTTCTCGAAACAACCCTTGGAACACGAAAATATCTGGATCTGGTTTCCAAATCATGCCGTGAACTCGTTCACTAGTAGTTGACTTGGTCGCTGCGAAGTACTTCGACGTTTCCACGTTCCTTTCCCCGACCCGTGTTAGAAGGTCGCTGGAGTTCGAGAGCCAGTTACGGATATGGAAGCCGGCTTTTGAGTGGATTTCCTTCACTTGTTGCGCAATTTGTACCGCCTCCTTCATCGTGTCTACACTGTACAAAAAATCATCCACATAGTGATGTTTTAAGATCGCTTCAGCCGCTTGTGGAAACTGCTTAGAAAATTCTTGAGCGTTTCGATTTTTTATGAATTGTGCTGCGGATGGGGAGCACGTAAATCCAAACGTCGCCACTTTCATTGCGAAAACCTCAAATTGTTTCGACGGATGATCTCTCCAAAGAAACAGCTGCGCCGATCGATCTTCCGGTTGTATCAATATTTGGTGGAACATTTCCGAAATATCCGCTGTGATGGCGACTTGGAATTGTCGGAATGGACAAAGTACAGCGGGAAGCGGAGTAAGGAGATCAGGACCAGCTAGTAGATTGGAGTTCAATGACTGACCCTGGACCTTGGCTGCAGCATCCCACACTAAACGTAATTTGTTTGGCTTTCTTGGATTGATTACGACGTTCAACGGTAAGTACCAAGTCCTATTCGCGTCTAATGCGGCTAGTTCCACCTGGCTGAGTTTGTAGGCATATTCTTTGGATTGATACTCCTTCATCTGCTCTCGCAATTTGTCGTAAAGCTCTGGTTTGGACGCCAAGCGACGTTCAAGGCACTGGAGTCTTCTTTCCGCCATTGGTCTGCTGTTTGGAAACTGAATATAGTCGTGTTTCCACAGCAAGCCCGTCTGAAATCTCCCCGTAGGTGTTCGAACCGTAGTGCGCTCAAGTATTGCACGTGCACGAATGTCATCGTCGCTTTCTACGATCGGTGAAATTGAACCAACGCTTTCCAAAGCGAAAAAGTCCTTCACGAGATCATGGAGCTCCTGATCAGGCGAACGAGCACATATGTGAAACTGTAACTGGACCTTAGAATCAGGACCAGCGTTGATGGCTCCGTAAACCGTCCAACCTAACCGAGTTTTGGAAGCAATCGGTTCATTTCTGGAACCTTCACGACGTTTCAGAGATGTTTTTAAATATGAGTTGTCTAAACCAATTAAAATGGTGGGAACTGCACTTTTATAGTTACGGACTGGTAACCAACGAAGATGAGAAAATTGTTGACTGATTTCCGAATAATTCAGTGACTGAACTGGTAGATTCGTTTTTTCAACTGTGGATCCTTCTTAATGGATGCCTTTTCGTATGCCCATCACCAGAGATTTCCAGATTAATCAGCTGTGACTCGTTTTCTGTACGCTCGATGTCATTTGTCCACTGAAGACAGAGTGGACTTACGTCGCCTCTCACTCCCAATTCCTTTGCGATGTAGGATTCCACCAGTGTGGTGGATGAACCGTCATCTAGGAACGCATATGTATCAATGACTTTGCCATTTCCATGCAGTGTTACAGGCAGTATCCGGAAAAGGATAGTTGGTTGGAGTTTGCGATGCACAGTAACCATACTAGTTGTCTTCGGAACTGCAACGATCTGTGACACCAGTGGCTTTCCAGGATGAAGAAGTTTATGGTGACGTTCCTCACATCCATTCTTACCGCAAGTGGACGCTTTACACGGAAATTTTCCATGAGATACCAGACAACGGCGGCATAAACGTTGCTCTTGGGCGAGTTTCCATCGGTCGTTCAAGGTCATATTTCGGAAAGTGTAGCAGTCCTTAGCCTTATGCCCTTCCTTTTGGCAGACTGGACATGGCTTCGGTGTAACTCCTTTGTGGTTAACTACGCTGATATTTGACTTATCCTTCGAAATGTCTGTAGCGTGTGCGTTCACGTACAACTTTTCTTTGGGTTTGGGTTTCTCGTGCCTGCTCACGCGATGCTCATCGGCTTCGTAAGTGAAGGTGATGTCACTGACCGCCATTACTATGTCGTCCATATAGCTACCGAACGTAGTGAGATCTACTCGTTGTTGTCGCTTGAAGAGGGACCAATTTAATTTTATGTTCGCAGGCAATTTGTTCACCAGTTCCTGTAAAAGCATGGGGTTCGACAGGTGATCGTTAAGCCCAGCTGCTCGAAGATGTCCGCAAAGATTCTTGCAGGCCAGCCCAAAGCTTATCAACGTGTCCAATTTCTCGGGTTTAGGCGTTGGGGTTGCTCGTATCTTAGCTAACAACGAACTAATGATCAAATCTGGACGCCCATACAATGTTCTCAGTGTATCGATGATCGAAGGTACTGACGACGGAAGCATCAGATAACTCCGGACCGCTTCCAATGCGTTTCCCTTAAGGTAACGTTGAAGACGCATCAAATTCTCTCCATCTGAATATCCACACATCTCTGTAGAATTCTGAAAGCTGCTCAGAAACAACGGCCACTCGACTGGATCGCCCAAAAAGATAGGAAGTTCTCTGGGAACGACTTGTCTGGCAGAGAGTTGTTGTGAACTGGGACCACAGAATAACTGTCTCGAAACGGTGGCGGGATTGGAAATAGGTGCGATAACCATCGGTGAAACGATTGGTGATAAACAAGCGGACACTGTATTTGCGGAGGGGGGTGGAATGCGATGCTGCGGAGTACTCATAAGCGACGGAACGAACGACAAGGCAGGGGGGGTTTGGCATGGACCGGTCGAAGTGGGAGGTGCATTATAATTTAATGATTCAACTGGCATTGCACACGGCGGGGTTTTATCGAAAATTGAAATGCTTGTTGTATTCGTTAACACACCTCTCTTGATAGTGTCTACTGGCTTTGAGCACGTCTGACTTACCGAACTGCTAACAAGTTTATTACCCTTGTACTTTGGAAACTCATACTCAGGAATTCTGTTGCTAACAATCTGCGATGCCGACAGATTGGGTGTTGTGACTGGTAGTGTGTTCTGAGATGGCTCTTTCGCCAGCTGCAGCTGTAGACCATCCATTCGTTTTCGCAGCTCAAACAGTTGCTGCATCAGATCATCGGGATGCTGCGTTGCAGAGATAGAAAAATCCACCTGGTGATTCTGCCGGAACGGGTAGTTGTCTAATCCTCCAATGGCTTCACTTTGTAAACCACTAGCGTTGGTTGTGTTGGAAAGCTGCATACCCATATTGCGAGGAACAGACACTCGGGTATTGGCTGGAGCTATATTGTTGCATACGGTACTGACTGGATTAAGAACGGTGGGCTGCAACTGCACATTTTGTGCGGTGAGCTCGGATGTGATTGGCATCACTTGCGGTGCTGGTACTGAAAGGATTTGTTTCGGTAGGGTTCCGGTCCGAGACGGAATACTAGTGGGGATTGGTAACCCGGTACTGACACTCGTAGTCGGAACTAACTGCTGAACCCATTCCTGTATCCTTTGTGTACTGCGAGGCGATCGACGACTTCTGACACTCCCGTTTTCCTCTTCGTCCAGTTGAGCTTGGAGAACATCGTACTTTTTGGCGAGATACATTTTCTCCACCTCCTTTTCCTCCTCCAGACGTTGAAGCTCAAGCACTGCTCTGGCTCTGGCACTCGCTGTTGATCGACTGGATCTTGAGCTTGCGACACTTGGGAGCTGTACAGCCGGCGGGAAGCAGGCCGCACACACGAAATGTCGATCTTCCGCTTCAATGCTAGCTGTCACGTTAGCACAAGTGTAGTGGTAGTATCGGGTGCAGCGCTCGCATTGTACCATATTCGCTTCAGCTTCATCCGGACGACCGCATGAGCATCGTTCATCGGCAGCTGGAACCGGATTCGAACCAGCGGGAGCGTTCTTCGACCTTGGCATCTAGCAAGATTTTCACTTAAAAACCTTAAAAGTTTGTTGGCACAGCCGACAAGACTTCGGACCACCGTTTAGCAAACTCGTTTGGAGGTTATTTTGAGTTGCTTTTAAGCTGTAATTTTTATTTGGTTTTAATATCTAATTCATGTTTAATTTATAAATAATTACGTTTTTAGTCCTGCTTGTGTTAGATAACGAACTGTCCAACGAAAGGTGCTAATATTTGTATTTTAACTAGATTTGAACTGTGCTGCTTTTAATTATACGTCCAATGTGTTCCTTTGTGATTTGTTGTTTGTCTGAATGTTTACATGATATTTTTTAGATATTTTAGTATTCGTATGTGTGAGTGAGTGTTTGACAATTGTGTGTTCATGATCTGTCAATCTATTGTTTTTTTATCTGCAATGTCTTCAGTCACGGGTTCCTGTAACGCTGGATAACCCACTGGTAATTTGTGCTCGGTGCTGTTCGGAACAACTATGGAGTAGAGTTGTTTTCCACAAGGGACCTTCTCAGGAAGAAAATGAGACGGCACCCCTGAAAGAATTAGTATTTTCAATGTGAGAATGGTGTTCACCGATGAACCAAAAATAACTTTTTTTTTGTTTTAGTATTAAAAAACAACAAAAAAGTATGTGAAACAAAAAATTATAATTTGATTATATACAGTGAAGCAAATAATCGAGTCCGTCCTGTATTTCGGAAATGCATTTTGAACTCCGCATTAACTGTATGGTCAACAATAACGGCTTTCGGGTCGAATTCAAACACAACACTTCCCCAAAATGTAGGATCCAGTCCAATTATCAATTTTATTTGACACTTCCAGTCTCGCTTGCACTCTCCGGACAAATCCCATCCGAAAAAAGCCGTTCGTTAGCACCATTTGTCGGAGTGCTACAAATTAGAACGGACGCAGTTCGAAATGTTTTTCAGTGCGCGATTGCGCATGTCGGGCTGCTATTAACGGCAATTTTGTCCATATTTCACCGCACCTCGTTAATACGGGGTCGATAATTGAATTATTTTCCCACTTCGCGCGCCTGGGGCTTTCGATCTTCTCGCGCTTCACGGCACACCGGACATCTCGACGAACGGCTGGCTGGCTGGCTGGTTGGTGTTGGACTTCTTCTGGCGGGTGGCGAGGGTCCAGAGGCCGTAAAAGTGCATGTCATCGAGCACGTGTTTCGGTTCGGTCGTTGTGTTGTCCTGTAAATAGTAATGATACACTCATTTCAGATGGGGTATTTTTGAAATCGGTCGATCATCCCTAGTCTAACCCAAAGGATAGCTACAAGCCGTGATCACAACAGATCGCACTGGACAGCAGCGGGAACAGATGCACTGTTCGAGTAAATTGCTCACATGTGGCGTGTTATTGTTTGTTGACGTAATGACTTTTGAATTTTCCTGTTCGTTCTTCCCGTCATTGTTGTTGTACGTGGCCATAGATCAAAGCCTAATTGACGAGGTGTTATTCTGTAGAAACCCCTGGGGTTCAACTATCTTTTGAATACTGCGACAAAGAACCATCAGTAGGGAGCGTCAAAAGGTTTGAAGTCAATTCGTGACTAGTTTACACCCCCTGATTTTGTTTCCGACAATTGATTATGACGTAATCAGATCGTCATAATCAATGATGTTGCACACGCTTCAAAAAGTTTGCTTCCAATGTGATTTTATCGAAATTAACAATAATTAACCATCAAAAAATAAGATGGAAGAAAAAAAAATTCCACTCCCCGATGCATTCAAACGCCGACAAAGTGACATCTCGTATGAAAGCATGTTCTTTGTCAATTAACGTCACCGTCGCCATCATTCTTCTTCTTCGGCTCCCAATGAGCACAAACACATGAGATCCACGCCATCAGGCAGCCAGCTCATTATCAATGCATCTGTTTGGTTAAGATATTCATACAATGCTATCACCTTTAGTGATATTTTCAGATGGGCTGAAATAAAGTTTACATTTCTCTCCTCCAACACTCGCTCCGATTGGTTCTGTAGCGGTTAAGCTGCTGCTGATAGCAGAGAAGTGGGCACGGAAAAAATGGGCACCCCAAAGCGAATTAACACATTTCAAACTGCCTTCGAAAACTGTTCTTTTTACGTGCACATTATCTTCTGAATTTTTCTAACAATGTTTATTTCTTAATTATTACCCATATGCATTCTGGGAACCTTGCTGTAATGCCCGGCGATGCCGTAGATGTGTGCTCAAGGCAAACTTTTTCCTCCTCTAATGTGTACACATGCATTATTTTTGACGATTTCCTAATGAAAACGAAAAATGTTTCCAAGTAAACAGTATTTGGTTCCAAAGTTTTGTGGAAAGAGATAAAAAAAAAGTCACACATCGTGCCGGGGAATGGCAGCATCCATTTTACTTCGAGACTTCGAGCTCATTGGTGAAAAGCAAACAGAAACGTGTTTTCTCGCCACTCGGTAATTTTATTTCTTTTCTGTCCCCAGGGGGGGGGGGATGCTTCCGTGAAACCGCCCCGCCTTCCGCCGGGGGATGGAACATCATCCGATGGATAGCAGTGAGTGAGACTGTTTGTGTGTGTATTTGGAAATAATCACCGCTTATTATCGTAATGATATGATGATTTTTTCGGAAAACAAAACGAGACCTCCCCCGATTCGAAGGCTGAGCCCATCCGGTCTCGGGCGCAGATTGGACGTCAAATAAATAACCGTGATTATGGCGTTTACAGATTGGATTAACGTTCATAGTTTCTTGTTTTAAGCGAATAACTCTTCGCTGATGTTGTTTTGTTTCCACACTTCGTTCGACAATTAGTTGGTTCTAGTATATTCAGAAACATTGATGAAATAGTAGCATTAATCTTCTAAAAGTGCAATTCCAAATGGAACCGTCCTAAAATGCATATTTTTGACTCGAATGAAAGTTTGTATTCCGTTTGGATTGGAGGAAATAAGAGTTTTCCACTGCAATTGGGAACTTTTAACTCAAGCGTAACTTTTCAAGTTTTGATTTTAGTAAGAGAAATCTTTGATAATTTATATCTCAAAAACTATGAGTCGTACGGAAGTAGTGTCTTAGAAAGAGTTAGAAAGAAACAAAAAAAGAGACAAAAAAAATAGTTTCATTTTTTTATTTACAAAAAAAGCTTTAGTTTTCCATATTTATTTATTTTTATTTTTTTTATAAATAAAATAGAAGAAATTTTTTATTTATTTATTTATTTTGGCTTAACGTCTTTACAACATGGCCTGATTCACAATTTTCCTTGTGTATCGTTCGTTGCTTGGTGTTTTTTTAGTGGTGCGGCTTGCAAGGCCTGCGACCAACCCCACTATCTCGCAGGAGGACCATCGTGATACTGCTGCTTTTACGTCACGAGTACAACCAGGACTGGGCGAAGGCGCTTATAGCGGCGTCCATTCATTTGCTTAGAGGAGCTGTTTCCGGGTTTTTGTGGCTTTTTTTGGGGACTGACAATGCCCAATTGCTCATCCCACCACACCCTAGACAGTTCCCCTTTACCAGTGCAAGCCAGAAAAACGATCTATGACGATAGAATTTCTGACCCGAACGGGAATCGAACCCGAAGCAAATGCAACGCTTACCACTAGGCCATGGGGACCACATAGAAGAAATGTAGAAAATTTAAAAAATAAGTTTAAGATGGTAAAACATTCTTTGAAGAACCTAATTTATTTATAAATTATTAATTCAGATGTGATTTAAAACAATAAAGCTCTTTATCAATCTCTTTCTAAATGCAAAAAAAAGTGTCTGGAAATAAAATTTATATTACAATGGCGAGTTTTGGAGAATTACTAGTTAATTCAATCAATGAAGAGTTCTACGATTGACCCAGGAACGTTCCCTCAGTGAAAAAACGTGAATGCTCGAAAGAGTTCATATAAAAATAATTAATTTTGGGCGGAACGAAGTTCAGTCATTAAAGCTAACAGTAATTTAAGTAGCGGATACATTGTCTTTTTCAACAGGGCAAATGTTTGAAAGCTCGCTAACTGAAATCTGGTAAAAATCAACCATGGTTTAAGGATTGAGTTTTCAAATAAATCACGTAGTACAACAGTAATTTATTACAAATATTTTTATACTCAAAGTACGGTACAACTTAATAAACTTAATAAGACGGTACGTTTGGCCAGCCTATCATAAAATATCTAATCTGTATCATCTGACGAATAATTATTTCGATGCATCGCAAGCAATGTTTCAGGCAAGGTTAATATCGCCGATGCAAGCTAGCTATTTAAATTTATGATATATATTTTTTAAATGACGACTTGTTGTCGCATTCGGTTTAAATAAATAAAACAAAGAAAAAGGCGACCGATCGATTAATATTTCTGTTGGGGTGGTTTCATCAATACGAATTTCAATGTATATTTATAAATATCGACACAAGAAAACCAGAGAATGTGAAAGTTTTCGTGTTAATGCTAAAATATCTATCTTATTTTTTTCCAACAATTTACTATTGAAAATAGAATTTGTTAATAATTCATAGTTCCGAATTCTTTCTACTTCTACAACTCGTACAACCCCTTCGAAGTTCAGTTCGGTCAATATAACAAACGAGTTTCCTAGAGCCACCATTGGGAATATTGAATGAATTAAATTTACGTTTTACGTTTACGGTCCCCAAAGTCCTACGTCAAGCTTCCGTCCGTGCCTCTAGGCTTCTACTTTTTTTTTCAATAGTCTTCATACAAAAATGCTATATATTCCAGAAACTATAAAAGATATAGAGTTGACATCTTCGATAAAAGTCTATATTTGAATGAGAGCTTAGCCTAGACGAATACACTATATCGCTATATCGACTTTAAACAAAATTAAGATTATGTTAATAAAGAAAAAAAAAAGATAAGTTGAGTTTTTTTTTTTCAAAGAAAATATAAAAACAATATCGTTAAAAAGTGCCTTCAGATGTATGTAAAGTCATCTTCAGATGTATGTATGACTTCTAGGTAATTGTATGGGCTATTCAAATATTTTTTTCGAGAATTTAAAAAAATACGTTTTTGATCATTTCAGTTTTTAAAATATTTTTTTTGTCAGTGTAATTCTATAGAAACATTTTCCATGAAAATATGAACGATTTCCTACATCACATTCTGTGATCAAAATATTGTAGGTTTCATAGGTTTTGAATCAGAATTTTTTGTAAAGATTGAAGAAAAAAAAACTTAAGCCCTTTTCAAAAATCAATCTAATTATTTTTTTGAGATTTCATGTATGCATAGTTGCTTAAATGAACAATGTCTTAACATTCACAACTTCTCACTGTAATCTGAGATAATACTGTCAATGGCCAATCAAGTTGGTATGAAGTTTGTCTATTGGAATATCCATCTGATTTTTTTAAACAATTTACTGTTGACAGACAGCATTAATTTCTGGTATCACATAGTTCCTACTACGATTACTACGAAAGGCAGTCAGTTTTTCAAATAAGTATGTAGGGGAACTAAAATGAAAAATTTTGAACAAGGTTAGACATGTTCGCAACTTTACAAATTCATGGAAGGGACAGCCCAGTAGAACATGATGCTTATGAGACACTCTAGAAAATCTACCTAAATTAAAAACATATCTAATGTAACAGTTT
This sequence comes from Toxorhynchites rutilus septentrionalis, assembly GCF_029784135.1. Classification (NCBI taxonomy): domain Eukaryota; kingdom Metazoa; phylum Arthropoda; class Insecta; order Diptera; family Culicidae; genus Toxorhynchites; species Toxorhynchites rutilus. The sequence continues at coordinate 34,277,201 of NC_073744.1, read as the reverse complement.
AAGACAATTCTAAGTCTGTCAATCGCTCGAGCAGATGCGTTCAACAGAGAAACATCTCCATACATAAAATGAGGAAGAAGCAATGATTGAAACAGACGTTGATGAAAGCCTCAAAAGTCGTAAGCCAGCGAATATTTTGCTACATCGATTATTAATGTGTTTGTCCCATTCTAGATTGTTTTGGATGATAAACCCTAGATTACAAGCCGTGTCAACGTAATCTAATTTCTCTGTGCCTAAGAACAGGGATGGTAACTCGCTATTTTTAATATTTCTGGCAAAAAAACATAGCTTTAGTTTTTGATGCATTCGCTGGCAGCATGTTCCGAATTGACCATCGATAAATTCTACGCAAATCAAAATTTATGAAGTCAGATATGATAGGCACTGGTAAACCTTCTACGGCTAAGTAAAGTTGCACATCATCCGCGAACATTTAAATCTTACAGTGCTTCAGAACAGAAGGTAGATCATTGACAAAGCATGAAAATAACAAGCGGCCGAAAATTGAACCCTGAGGGACACCAGACATAATTGGAATGTGTTTGAAATATGTTCCATTTGCAAAAACAGCTTACGTTCGTTTCGATAGATACGAGTGAATCAAACTAACAGCTGAACGGCTGAACGAAAACTAAGAGGATATTTTTTTCAAAAGTTTAGTATGCGATACTTTATCGAAGGCTTTAGAAAAATCAATCAGTATTAAAACAACAACACCTTTCCTATTAATAACCGAGTGAATATCATCGTGCACTTTCAAAAAAGCAGAAGTTGTACTATGTCCACAGCGAAAACCTGATTGAAGATGGTGCATTAGATTATAACTATCAATATGGTCTTGAATTTGGTTTTTTATCAATCGTTCAAAGACATTTGACAGGGCGCACAGAATGCTTATCGGTCTTAAATTAGTCAAATTAACGCTTCTCCCTTTCTTTTGAATACCGTTTTGTCTCATATTCCGAACACTTAAGCTTTGATGGCCATTAAACAGTGTCTCATAACTAAAAATGTTACTCTTTCGCGAAATTAATTTGATTTTGGATACAATAGAGCCTTCTTTTTCATGCTGAAAAACTAAAAATATACTTGATCACTTTTGTCTCAAATTCTGAACACCATTTTTGTCACTGACTCATATTCTGAACACTTTTGTCTCAAATTCCGAACAGCAAAAAAGCATTTTTTTCGAAAAAATCATAACTTTTAAACAACTGGACCGATTCATATGATTGATATAACAAATTAAAGTCAATTAGCTTTTTTGGAAAAATACTATGCTTGCAAAAAAAAATGGATTTTGCTTTTGTAATTATTGATTGTAATTGTTTCCTATAGTTTTTATGGTTTCGGGACCAAGGGCGCCATATCGGTGTCGATACCTGTGAATGATGTTAAAATGAAGTCTATAACCCAAAGAATGTCAGGGTTTTGAATATTAGATTATTTATAACTTTAAAGTTCATAAAATTCACATTTAAAAATGAATTGTTCGCAATTTAAATAATGCGTAGAAACTTGATTTATATTCCGAACACTAATTTTAATGAAGATTTCTGCATAAAATATAATTTTATTGCATCCATTTATTGTAGTTTCTTATCATTTCTAGCACTTAACATGAAAACAACAAACAAAATAGTTGAAAAAACTACAAAACTGAAAAATTAACGATGCTTGTTTTTTACAAAATTTGCTAACGCAAACATTTTATCATTGATTTTGACTGTCACTTTTTTGCAAATGTTTAATATTAAAAATTATAGGCTGTATCGATTCCTGTAAATGATGTTTAAATGGAAGCTATAACCCAAAGAATTTCAGTGTTTTGATTATTAAATTTTTCATAACATTAAAGTTCAGTAAATTTACATTTGAAAATTGAGTGTTCGGAATTTGTGTCGTGCGTAGAAACTTGATTCATATTCCGAACACTACTTCAATTTTAATTTTAATGAAGATTTCTGCATAAAATATCATTTTTTTTAACCATTTATTATAGGTTCATACATTCTTTAGCACTTAACATGAAAACAACAAACAAGATAGTTGAAACAACTACAAAAACTGAAAAATGAACGATACTTGTTTTTTACGGAATTTGTTAACGCAAATATTTTATCATTGGTTTTGACTGTCACTTTTTTGCAAATGTCTAATATTATAAATTATAGGCTGTATCGATACCTGCAAATGATGTCAAAATGAATCCTATACATCAAAGAATGTCTGTGTTTTCAGTATTCAATTATTTATAACATAAAAGCTTAACAAACTTACATTTAAAAATGAAATTTGAGACTGTTCGGAATATGAGACAAAACGGTAGGAATTGTTTTAGAAAATTTCCAGGCATGTGGAAATTTAGAACAAACAATAATAAGATTGAATACAAAACAGAAGGAAATAAAAATTTATTTAATTTCAAAGGAATTTCATCAAAAACTGCATCAGATTTAGTTGAAATAGCTTAAAATGCAAAACCATTAATATTGTCTGGAGGAATAGGGAATAATTCAGTGTTCGTAGAGAAATTGGAGCTAAAATATAAGTTATAAGATCTTATAAGATCAAATTGACTCAAGAACTAAAACCACTTGACCTTATGAAGCGCCGAATCTTCTCCGAATGGGTCATCGAATCATCGTCAGCGATTTTTCATCATTTCTGGCTAAATGGTCAACAATGGTCAACAGGCAAAATATTCATTATTGGTCAGATGCAAACCCATTTGTGCTTCAAGAAACACCATTGCTTCCGCAAAAAAGAATACATGAACATGTAATGCCGGAGAAGTGATTGGGCCGTGTTTATTCTTCGATTAGATAGATCGCCAATGGAGAGCGCTATCGCGACATGTTGGAAGACTATTTTTGGAAAAATTGCCAGAATTGGAAGATCTTAACATCAATGTTATGTGGTTTCAACAAGATGGTGCCATTTGCCACACAGCTCACGTTGCAATGGATTTTTTGAAAAGTAAGTTTGGTGAATGTGTTATTTCGAGAAGTGGACCTGTCCGTCTCATTCATGCGATTTGACGCCATTGGATTTCTTTTTATGGGGCTATGTCAAGTCACTAGTCTATGCCAACAAACCAGCAACTTTAAAAGAACTCAGAGACCAACATCCATCGCGAATTTCGCAACATTTTGTGTGGTCGAGTAGTGGAAATTGAGTTCATAGGATCGATCGCTGTAATCTGGCCCGTAGTGGTCAAAACATGAGAAATGCAACAAACAAACTAAACAGCTCGAAAAATGATGACGACAGCTTTCACCCGACTGTGTCTCTAACAGCAAAATAGAGCTAACGAGCAATATTCTGTTTAACATGAGTTATATAATAGAGCCCAATATTTAATTTTAGAAATTTCTAATTTCTCATTCACTAGTTGCTCTATTCATGACTATATTTCTTGAAAGAATTCTGTACAATTAATTCACATTGCTCATCACACTTTTAAAATTAAAGTAACTATACTTCATTGGAACTCGCATTCGCAGTCTTCAAAGGCGAAATTTTCTCCAAAGGTTTAGTTTATATTAATGATAAGGTTTCGAAAATCAGTAAAATCAAAATTGTATTTGTTTTTGAATGTTTCCAGCATTTTTGATTGGTCATTTAACAAATGACATGCTTGGAAAAAATATTGTTTAAATTGTGGCAATTTTTTGCTTTATTACAAGTTATGGTCGATATGTTATATATGTTAATATATAATATATATGTTAATATTAAATAACTAACAATCTGAATGGAAACGGAAACGAAAACTTTAATGAAGAAATATCTAATATGTTTTACTGAGGTTAGCATGAACACCTTATAAAATGATCACGGCAAAAGGTGGAAAGTGGAACATTTAATCCATTGTGTTTGGAGGAGATCCTAGCGCCTGGACGCCCAGATCTGGGTGACGGGGCGATCAAAGTGTTAATACAGCATTTGTTTGGGGTGTAAATACCAGACAATGGCTGACTAGACAAAACTTAATGGAAAACAGCTTAATTGATATTATATATCGTTGATAAAGTTGTGAAAATAGCACAAACTGTAGGCTATGTTTACTTTATCTAAATTTTAATGGCATGAAGCGAAGCAATCATTCCACCCACTATCAGATGTTACCCAACAAATGGAGTGAATTCCACAGTTAAAGAATCTAAATTCTCCGACGGAAATCACTTCACAGAGGGAAAAAATCGATTGCACTCCAGCCGGCGCCTATCGTTTTACACGACTCGAACAGATATTGCCAGACAAGAGTATACACAGAAAACATGGGCGAAACAAGACATGGTACTGAATGTCCCACTAGTACGCATGCCCGATGCTCCAAAACGTTCTCGCTCTTCTCAATTCGACCTCCCCCAACCTTGCCGCAGCGCTTTCCATCAAGATAACGGCACCCAGCTGCCGATTTATCGATTATCAACCCAACAAACATACACAGACACCGAGAGGGAGCGTGTTTGTACTCGAATCAGCTGAAAACATTATACAGCCCTACGCAAGGGAGAGACGCCCCTTTCGCTTGCTCCAGAAATCCCATAATTCTTTATCGTCTCCCCCCAAAACAAATCGATATCATCCATCGCCGACCATTGTCGGCTTCGATATCGTCAAACAAATCCAAAATTAAAAATAATTCAAAAACAAATTATTGCCCCCCACTTGGGGCGTTATCGGCTATTGTCTAGTTTGATATTTGAGTTTGGCGGTCCGCAAAGGCTCCGTCATAGCTTCTTACGGCAATGTGGTGGAATACAGGGTGACGGGAAGACGGGAAATCAATCCCGGCACAATCAAACTTTCCTAATCAACGTTTAAACAGATTGCGATTGCGTCTATCGAAGCCCCGATGGTTTCTGGTAATTACCGGTCATCGGTTTGTTTTGGGATTGTGTATCGCTGGTCTCTGATTGAGCCCATTGTTTTGAGGTTATTTATGACCCCGGGGGTGAAAAGGAGGAAACACGATTATCTCCCTTATCGTAGCGCAGGAGGAGATTGTCATTGACCCAGTTATCGATCGCAGTTGATAATCGGGGAGTTATACACGAGACCGAAGCGTATCTTTTTGTTTTTGCGCTCGCTTGCGAGTTCTGAAGTATTTTGCGCGTGATTGTCGAAGAAGCGCACATCTTAGTCTCGAAGTTAAACAGAAAGTTTTTCCATCAGTTCTACGCCGTGGAATATTCCGGCAGCCTCTTTCTCTGCCCTAGCTATGCGCCATAGCAAGGAAAGACAAACTTTTCCGAACCACCCGAGACAAGACAGAGCGCACCGGAGACAGAGCAAACAAAATGGTTGATAAGAGCATCTGGGGCTCGTGGCGATCATCTTATGCTTCGTTGAGATGTGCTTTGTGTTATTTCGGCAGCCTGTTTCTCGTTCGGTTCTCAGAACTTTGACGCGATAGGGCTGTACATAGAAACCAAGAGAGATGTTACACTATCGCATTATTCGAGAGATTCTGAAACTCTGATACGACGAATGACAGTGGTTATGAGTCATGGCAAATTGCGTATTGAGGTTTTAAAAAGTCTTAGAATAGTTCGAAAAACGTTCCTGAGCTATGGGTTGGTTTTCAATTTCAAATTTCCGCAGATAATTGAGAGCTGAAATCGATCACCGTAAATATCATCATGTTAATAATCACAGCCAAATTGTTATTCTGAAGCGAGTGCACATCGATCTATAACAGGATTTAACAATATAGCGATTTAAATAGAACATGTTGCTTCATTTTGTAGTAGAGTAAAATGAATATTGACAGTTGATAAAATAAAAACAATTGACAACAATTGAAAAAATAAAACAATGAAATTCGTCGCTTTCAAACAGACTCATGTAGCGTCTTTGGTAGGCCAATAGTTTGATTGTGATATGTTATATCTGTAAATAATGTCGCTTGTAAAATCTTAAGGTGAGCCCTCATTTAGGCTAATAAAGTATTCGTATAAACTTATGTAAATAAATCAACTACAGGTCGAACTCGATTATTCCGAATTTTAGACTCAACCATCTAGAGTTTTTTACTTTGTTTTTTTTTATTTTAGGATCAGAAATTTAAAAAAAATGTTAATATACATTATAAATATTATCATTTGAACAAAATTAAACATAGCTGGGTAGAGGAGGGTGCCGGAATAGGGATTGTTCCATACGATTAGATTCGATTCGATTCGATCTGCATTCGATATACAGCCATTCCATGCCAAACCGATATAGTGGTTCTAAGATTTTCGTGAAAAATGGTAGTTTTGTTCCTTACCGCATAATATCAGACCCATATTTATTTTCATTAGGGTACGCATCTCCATTTCGAGGTGGTCCTAAAAATCAACTTTTTCCCCTTTTTTCCAAAAAAAAATGACCTTTTCCAAAAAATAATAACTTTTGAACTGCTGGACCGATTTGAAAAGCAATAAGCTAGTCTGTTTTAAAAATATATTACAATTGACGAATTTCATGCCAACTCGTCTCAGGAGTTGGCAGCATCATCTCAGATAGTAGTGAAACGTTGTGGGTGTAAAGACATGGGTCATTTAAGCAAATTTGTATACTTGAAATATTCCAAAAAGAATTAGACTACTTTTTGGAAAAAGCCATTTTCTTCTTAATTTTTTACAAAAATTTATAACTTAAAAACTATGATACCTACAAAATTCTTGTCAAAAGATGAAATGTAGGAAATTGTTTAAATTTACACAAAAATATAATACCAAAAATTTTTGGGAAAAAAATTTCGCTGATAAAAAAGTTATTTTAAAAATTGAAATTATTTTTTCTTAAAAACGTATTTTTCTTAAATTTCCAAAAAAAATATATCTATATTTATAAAAATGGATTTCTGTCTGTCTGTCTGTCTGCTTCTTCTGGACTCGGAAACTACTGAACCGATCAACATGAAAATTGGTATGTAGGGGTTTTTGGGTTCGGGGAAGATTTTCGTGATAGTTTGAGACCCCTCCCCCCTCTCTAAGGGGGGGGCTGCCATACAAATTAAACACAAATTTCTACATTACTCGGGAAACAATCAAGCAAATGAAACCAAATGAGGCATATTGAGGTTTTAGGGTGCAATAAATGTTTCTATGATAGTTAGACTCTCCACCCCCCTCTCTAGGGGGGGCTGTCATACAAATGAAACACAAATTTCTGCATTACTCGAGAATTAATCAAGCAGATGAAACCAAATTTGGCATGTGGAGGTCTTAGGATGCAATAAATATTTCTATGGTGGTTAGACACTCCTCCCGCTCTCTAAGGGTGAGCTGTCATACAAATGAAACACAAATTTCTGCATAAATCGAAAGCGAATCAAGCACAATTTGGGATGTGAGGGTTTTTGGGTATGAGAAATGTTTCTATGATGGTATGACACTCCTCCCTTCTCTGAAATGGAGAGGGGGTCCCATAAAAATATTACACATATTTCAACCAAAAATATTCCAACCAAACATGATAATTGATAATTTTCGGAAAACTCTGAAGGAAAAAAGGAAAATTCAGAAAATTTAATTCCCATATGTTCTACAATTACATAGTGACAAGTGCTGTTAGTCCATTGGATGTTTGCGCTAGCGAAATTGATCTTTGTTCGAAACTGGAAATGGGTTCTAATGTGGTGAAACGAACTCCTTTATCTTCTTCTATCTATACCAATAAAAAAGTATCGCCGACTGTGTTGATAAGAATCCGAATCAGGGCTATCTTTATTCTATCATATTTTCTGTATAAAACATTCATTCCATGAAACATGTTATTTGCAAGTGGTTGAAAAATCTTGAACGAGAATCGTGTCTGAAAATAATCTGATATTATAACTTCTTAGAGTTTTGTTAGAAATACTAGGAATTTTATAGTTAAAGGTAAATTCAACGGAGTCGATTAGAAGATCAATCGATGAACAGCTCTGCGATTGAACCCATGAACATGCTCATAGTAAGAAAACGTGAATGTTTGAAGGTATTGATAGCAAAAAACAAATGTTGGGCGAGACGAAGTTTGTCGGGTTAGCTTGTAAAAAATATAAAAAAAAGAACGCCCTCTAGTCCAAAGCCATGTATACAGTAAAAAATAAAGGCAAACAATAACAAAATTAGGATAAGTTGTATTTTTTTGAAAGAAAACATAAAAAAGTTGTTATTAGAAAAACTTTTTCCCTGTAAAAGTGCCCATCTTCCGATGTATGGACGAGTTGTTGGAAATTGTAAGGGCTATTCATATATATATATATATATTATTTTTTTTTTGGAAATTTAAAAAAAAATCGTTTTTGAGAAAAAAATATTTTAATTTTCAAAACAACATTTTTTTCAGCCAAATATTTTCCCCAAAAATTTTTGGTATTTTTTGTGAAAATTTAAACAATTTCCTACATTTCATCCTTTGACAAGAATATTGTAGGTATCATAGTTTTTAAGTTCTAATTTTTTGTAAAAAATTAAGAAAAAAAAATTTGGCTTTTTCCAAAAAGTAGTCTAACTATTTTTCGAATATTTCTAGTATTCAAAGTTGCTTAAATGACCCATGTCTTTACACCCACAACGTTTCACTACTATCTGAGATGGTGCTGCCAACTGCTAAGACGAGAACAAACAAAATAAAGCATAAGACTAATAATAGGCAAGCACAATATCTGTGTAGAGCTTCGAAAAAAAAAACTAAATGGACGATAACTTCGTGAAACACGCTGATTTTATTACACCGCACAAGAATAGAAAATCGCACAAAAAAAGACAGCACAAAACAAGGTTTGCCAGTATGCGTTGTATGTAAAAAGTAACACATTCTCTGCAAGTGAGGAAAAATATTGAACGAAAATTGTTTCTGATGATGATTTTATATTATGGACAATGATTGGACGGAAATGCAATGAAATTTTTAGTATTTTAGTATAATAAAGTTAGGGTCAGCGACGAAGTGTGTTCAAACGACATTGAATAATAGTTTTCATTCTAATTTAAAAATTCAAAATTGCTTTCGGCTCTTCCTATCTTATGAAGAGTAAATTGTTCCACGTATACGGATGAATTATTGACTCGACCGGATATAAGAATGCAAAAATCGATATCGATCGAATCGTGTAATTCGAACGAGTTTCGAGCCAATCGGATTCCGGAATATGAATGATTGTTCGATACCGTTACCACAAGCATAGTTTAGAGCCCAGCAGTTAAAAATTTAGCCGTCCATCTTGAAAATCGCAAGTGCGTATTTTCCACACACGAAACAGTATTTGAACGGAATGAATATTGATTTTCTTTATTTCATTTTTCTACTTTACGACCATAATATAATTCATTTAACTTTTAAGAGTTCAAACATGTCAGTCATGTTAATGAATTGGATCAAAAGGATCATACAAGCTCTCGTTCAAATCGTTTCATTCGTTCTTTTTCATCGATCACATTCAATTAACTGTAAAGATCGTTGAAACATTCGATTACAATTACAATACATTAGTAATGTTCTATTTAACACCCGAAATATTCACTGGAAATAATTTATATAACGTTTGCCGGGTCAGCTAGTAACCACATGTAATATGATTATTCGAATAATTATGGACGTAGGAAGAATAAGGAAATGTTGGGGTAGGAGTGTTGAGATTGTTCCAAAGAATACAAAATAAGTGATGAACCTTTAAATCCGCATGGATAGTCCTTTGATTTCTTGGAGATGATGGGAAACGTCTATTTAGCATCTTCATATGTTACGATACTATGGCAGAATGAATTTAATAAAACATGTTTATGTATTTATTTCAGTATAAAGAGGAATTCATGAGTAACAATGTGCATCATATGCAACAAAGCAAGAAACAAATTAAAAGTTTGAATTTTGTGAAAGGATGATTTTCTCTAGAATATTTCAACGTGATTCTCGCAGCAGGAACTATCTTTCCAATGGCAATCCGTTTTTCTCAGCCTAAGTCTTTATTGATTCCACATAAGACTGTTTCATTTGAAACACAATTTTCGGACTTTCCAACTTCATCAACCTTCTTTAAATTCTGGACAACGTCACTGTATCATACAAATAAAACAGTTTTTTTTTCAATTATTGTATGTTTTGTATTGTGCACCCGTGGCCGAGTGGTTAGCGTCATAACTAACATGCCGGGTGTTCGGGTTCGATTCCCGTTCTGGTCGGGGAAATTTTTCGTCAAAGAAATTTCCTCCGACTTGCACTGTGATCACGCGTATTCTAGAGCTTGCCACTCAGAATGCATTCAAGGCGTGTTGTTTGGCATAGAAATCTTAACTAAGTACTAATAAAAATGACGCAAGTAATACTACGTTGAGACGGCGAAGTTCCTCTAGGAACGTTAGTGCCATTGAAGAAGAAGAAGAAGATGTTTTGTATTGCAAATCATAATTATTTTACGTTTACCGAGAGAAAATTGAATTTTCTTATGATTCGATTATCCGGAGTGAAAAAATAAATATTCCAGATTATTGAGTTCAACCTCATGGTTGAAATAAACTGCTGTTGAGATACAAGTTCCAAAAAAACAAAAACTAAAATCCGAACCTGCGGATCAGCACATCAACCAAAGACTTCGTTGCCATTGAAACCACGGTATGCACCCAATGGGCAGAGTCGTCTCATAACAAATTTATGACACAAGCTGGTTCGTTGCACGCCGTCACAAATAAAACCGTCATCCGTCCGTCATTTACTCCGTTGCATTTTGCATCTCTCTCACGTATTCTGGGGTTGTTCGCTTATCGCTCATTCCCCAAGAACCATAAAACCGAAGGGATCAACAACAAACGTGCACACGGACCGCCAGCATGGCTATATCCAGGACACGGACGGAGGTCGCGGGCAAGAAGACCAACAGGAGAAAAAAGCGATACATCAACAACTAGCTCCAGTTGGCCAAGATGTCGTCGCTCCTTCGTCTTCGTGTTCGCGTACCACACTTCTCGTATGCCAGTGGAGGGCAGCCATAAATTTTCTTTTTGCTGGTGTGTGCGTTGGCTCCGAGCTTTCGGCCATTTCTTCCAGCGCGCACGTTTAATTACCTCCGGTGCTGATAGGGAATAAGCTGGGTGAGAGATTCGGTCACGTCTTATTCCGGGCCAGTTGTCGCCTTAGTCATCGTGCAGTGAACGCCAGGGCAGGGCCAGGCTGGGGTGATCGAACACACGTCTTCGGGACGGCACTATTTACCGAGAAAATTATCGACTCATCAGAATATTTACACAAAAACAGGCGTCAGCTTTCTTATCACCATCCTCAACAAGGGCACTCTTTGTGTTGCTCCGTTGAACTTCGTCTTGCTTTCACTCCAAAGACAGGGCTAAAGGGATTCGAGGGATCTTTCCTATCGCCGAATGCTTACTCAGCGCTTACTCAGTGTTGTGACAGTTTCAGCTATTTTTAATAGTTCAAACGGGAAGAAACTGCTGAGATAGGGGACAAACGGATCTTTCTTTGTTGGTGTTCTCTCCAAATAGTGCAGCCGCCGATACTGATAAGCGCTGTTATGTCAGAATTGGTTGAGGGGGATAACAAATTAAGGATCTGCAGTCCCAAGCCTTTTGAGATACTCCATTTCAGATTCAGCGTGGAATGTTTTGCTGAATCATAAATTAGACAGTTGTCCTGCGTCTAATTTATGATTATTCATGAGACGTGTATTGGACATAATATGATAAAAGACAACAATCTTTCTAATAAAATCTTTGTCAATGTTAAATTCTTTAAACTAGTCTGTTAACGAATCTTTGGGGATAATCGAGTGTCGCCTTCATCCAAGTCATACCCTCTTCTTTGATTCTGAAAAATGTTGCTATTGGCAAATCTATATAAATAAAAATGTAAGGCAAAATCTGTTGGTAAGCGGAAAACCCGAAGCAGGGATGGTCCGATTTTAGCCTTCTTTATTTTGTTGTACTCTTCTCTTCCCGTAGATCAACATAGTGAAGAGAAAAACCGGAAAATGTTCGGAAAACTCTGAAGGAAGGTCGGAAAATTGAATTCCCACATGTTCGAAAATTACATCATAATAAGCGTTGTTAGTCCATTCGATGTTTGCGCTATCGAAATTGATCTTTGTTCGTAAGTAGAAATGGATTGTCAGGCGAAATAACGCATTTCCATATCTTATATCTATAAATAAAAATGGAAGGCCAAATGTGTTGGTAAGCGCAAACCCCGAGGAAGAAATGGTTCAATTTGAATAATCTATATTTCGTTGTATTCGTCTCTTCCCGTAGATCAATATAGCGGAGAGAAAAATCGGAAAATTCGGAAAATTGAATTCCCATATGTTCTACAATTAGCTAAGCGTTGTAAGTCCATTTGATGTTGGCGCTAACTAAATTGATTTTTGTTCGAAAGTGGAAAAGAATTTTCAGACGGAATAACGCATTCCTCTATCTCCTATCTATATAAACAAAAATGGAAAGCTAAATGTGTTGGTATGCCTTAAACTCGAGGAAGGAATGGTCCGATTTAAGTTGTCTTTATTTTGTAATATACTTTGTATCAAACATGTATGCCATGCAACGGAGAAACATGTTATTTCCAAATGCTTGAAGAATCTTAAACGAGAATTGTGTCTGAAAATAATTTTATATTATAAGGACGAATTTTTGTAGAAGTACTAGACAATTTATAGTAAAAGGAAATTGTAAAGGGCCAAAGGGTAATCAATCAATGAAGGGTTCAGTGATTGGACTCACTAACGTTCACTTAGTAAGAAAACGTGAATGTTTGAGAGTACTCAAATCAAAAAATCTATTTTGGGCGGGATGAAGTTCGTCGGGTCAGTTAGTATAGAATATTTTTATACGCTTCGACTCGTACGTATAAGGAAGCCAGACCATGAAATAGAGATGGGCAAAGCAGTTTGCTGAACGGCTCAGTCACTAACCGTTCACCTAAGTGAACCTGTTCTATTGAACCGTTCTTCGTTCTTTCGTTCAACGGTATCAGTACCCGTATCACGACCAACATTGAATGTTTTCTGGAACCCATTATACATAGGCAGCTTTATAACTAAAGGGTGTGTCACATCAAATTGCATCACGGAAAAAAACGCTGTAGAAATTCGTCCAGTAGACCGATCCTTTTGAAAATTTTAGACAGTAAAATAAAAACTATTAAACAACTTTTGGCATTTTCTTTTTATTCATACTTCGAGCCCAAGCTCGTATGCTCGCACCTTCCTCTTTACCCCGTCCATAAGGTTCTGTACAACGTCAGGTTGTAGTTTTTTTTTTGAACAGAAATCCATTTTCTCTTGAAGTCCGCCTCCGATTTGACAACTTTTGGGTTCTTCCGGAGCGCCTGCTTCATAATCGCCCAATATTTCTCTATTGGGCGAAGCTCCGGCGGGTTAATTTCCTTTGGCACGAAGGTGACCCCGTTGGCTTCGTACCACTCCAACACGTCCTTTGAATAGTGGCACGGAGCGAGATCCGGCCAGAAGATGGTCGGGCCCTCGTGCTGCTTCAATAGTGGTAGTAAGCGCTTCTGTAGGCACTCCTTAAGGTAAACCTGCCCGTTTACCGTGCCGGTCATCACGAAGGGGGCGCTCCGCATTCCGCAAGAGCAGATCGCTTGCCACACCATGTACTTTTTGGCAAACTTGGATAGTTTCTGCTTGCGAATCTCCTCCGGAACGCTGAATTTGTCCTCTGCGGAGAAGAACAACAGGCCCGGCAGCTGACGAAAGTCCGCTTTGACGTAGGTTTCGTCGTCCATTACCAGGCAATGCGGCTTCGTCAGCATTTCGGTGTACAGCTTCCGAGCTCGCGTCTTTCCCACCATGTTTTGCCTTTCGTCGCGGTTAGGAGCCTTCTGAACCTTGTATGTACGCAGGCCCTCCCGCTGCTTGGTCCGCTGGACGAATGAACTTAACAAATTCAGCTTATTGGCGACATCCCGGACCGAACTTCTCGGATCACGTCTAAACTGCTTAACTACGCGCTTGTGATCTTTTTCACTGACGGAGCATCCATTTTTGCCGTTCTTCACCTTCCGGTCGATGGTTAGGTTCTCGAAGTATCGTTTTAGTACTCTGCTGACCGTGGATTGGACGATTCCCAGCATCTTACCGATGTCCCGATGTGACAACTCCGGATTCTCGAAATGAGTGCACAGGATTAATTCACGACGCTCTTTTTCGTTCGACGACATTTTTCCAAATTTACGAAAAATTGACAGTAAAGCATGGCCAACGTGATCTATACACTCTTATCTGATTATAAGCGAAAGCTGAAGATATAATTCTCAAAAATTAAATTTCTACAGCGTTTTTTCCGTGATGCAATTTGATGTGACACACCCTTTATTTATGTCTTGGCATTGATATCGTTGGATTAGATCAGCCATTACATGCCAAACCGATATAGTGGTTCTCAGAAAAGTGGTAGTGTTTTTCTTCATCGCAAATTATTAGACCCGTATTTTTTTTTATTTCTTCATTAGGTCGCCCAAAAACCAACGTTTTTCCCCTTTTTTCCAAACATGACTTTTATCGAAAATTCATAACTTTTGAACTACTGGATCGATTTTAAAACGAAATTAAAGCATATAAGCTGCCCTTTTTTCAAAAATAAACTACGACTTCAGAAAATCTGAAGATTGTTTTCGTTGTTATTGATTGTATTTGTTTTTTTACGATTTTCATGGTCTCGGAACCACGGGTGCTATATTTTTTTATATATATTTTTTTTAAAGCTGGGGATATTTTACATAAATATTTAAAAATCAGAGAGGCGTTATTGTTTGTTCTTGAGTTATAATTTTTCAAAATTAACCGATGGTCTGAAAAATCATTTTTCCCCTTTTATCCAAAAATGACTTTTTTCAAAAAATCATAGCTTTTAAACTAAGTTTAAACTAAGTTCTTCTCTGATAGAATACCACACTGGCGTAAAAATTGGATTCTAGTCACATAGATGCAGTCCAGTCGCATAGGAATATTGAATGAGAACTGAAAAAAACTAACTTTGTAAAATCATAACTCAAAAACGAAAAAAACACTTCGTTGACATTTAGATATGTTATGTGAAAAAAAAACTCAGCTTTCAAGAAAAAAATATAAAAAATATGGCACCCTTGATCCCGAAACCATGTATACTATGAAAAACAATTCCTATCAATAATTACAAAAACAAGATCCAATTTTTTTGCAAGTTTCATATTTTTTAGAACAAGACTAGCTCATGGCCGGACTTCATGTCTTCAAGGTGAGGAAGGCACCTAACTGTACCGACAAACAGAATATAATTCCACGCAAGGCAAAATAGGCAAAAAAGGCTGACCAAACGTACCGTTTTCCCGACCATTTTTGATTGTCCCGTATTTTTATCGATTTGTACCATATTTTTAGTTCGAAGAATAAATATTTAATCCTTTTTATTATTTTTAATAAATTGTTTTCGAAAATTTGCAATGGAATTTTTTCAATCGATATTCAAAATTTCGCTATACTAATAAAACAATAAACAATTCCTTTCTCTTGGCCGAGTCGATTCTATTTTTGAATGATGACTCTCTTATTTCCATTCACAAGAAAAATGTCATGTTGTACCTTACCTATGTGAAAATTCCCTTAAACTATGGTCGATTTTACCTGTCAAAAATGTATTGGCTTTGTTGGAAGTGGTGATGTATCTTCTACTGAGATTGCTGATAATTTTGACTAGTGCTGACTAGTGACTAGTGCTATTCAAAGTGATCTTAAAAGTCTAGTTGATCCAAGAGAAATACAGGAGACTAAATTTCTTACAACTGTGGCTCTGGATGAAAGGAGATTCACTACAGTATAAATGAATTGCATTGAAGGCCATTCCTGAATGGCATGAAATCCGAACTAGCATTAGTATTGAACATTCTGTTCGGATAGAGGAAAATATTTTGTTTGAAGTTTGAGCAATACATAAAGGAATTATAATCAACTAGCTGACCCGGCAAACTTCGTCCCGCTCAAAATAGATTTATTTGTTATCAATACCTACAAACAATCATGTTTTCTTACTAAGCGAACGTTCATGGGTCCATTGATTGATATTCTAATTGTCCCTTTACAATTTCCTTTTACTATAAATTTCCTAGTACTTCAACCAAAACTCGTCATTATTAAATAAACTCATTTTCTGACACAGTTCTCATTCAAGATTATTCAATCACTTGCAAATAACATGTTTCTCCCTTACATGGAATACATGTTTGATACATAAAATATGATAAAATGATGATATCTCAAATTCCCTCCTCTAGTTTTGCGCTTGCCCCCTTGCTTCATTAGTTCTCGGGATATGCAGCCTCCCCTTAGAGCGAGGGGAGGAGTGTCGAAACACCATAGAAACATTTATTGAACACTAAAACCTCCATATGGCAAATTTGATTCCATTTTCTCTATTAGTTCGCGAGTTATGCAGCCCCCTCCGCCCCTGCATGCCAAATCCAGCTCCATTTGCAGGATTACTTCCCGAGCTATGCAGAAATTTGTGTTTGTCACCTCAAGGGATACAGTATTGCTGTACGCATTTTTAAACGCGTTTTTCTCGAAACCGTTTTTTCAGTTGGTGTTATCGATATCACAGGATCTACTCAGCCGATTTGGCTGAATTTTATTACCAACATGTAAAAATGAATTATCCAAAGCAGCGGTATTCAACCTTTTTTCATAGGGGCCACAAACACGTATTAATTTGCTGTTGATTGCTCGTTGCCTGTTCTTGAATATCCAAGTAGTTTTTAGTGTCCATTAGCAAAATGACATCTCCAACGCAGACCTAAACATCTTAGAAGACGCAGAATGGCAACAGAAAATTGGAACTGAATCTATAGTGTAGTGGCGGCGGAGACGAAAGCAATAGCATAAAAATTCATCTTCAGTTTTCCACCGAAGAACACAACTTTCAAGGCTGAAAAATACTCTACGTCACTTTTAACCCGGAAACAATAATTGAAATCACGAAAGTTGAATGATCGATTGAAAAAATCACAAATAAGTGATTCACGATATCAGTCATCCAGCTAGCGACCGGATGGCAGCAAGGCATTCCAAATGGTATTTCTCAAGGCCTTGCTGTTTAGTTTCAGTTACCCCGAAAAGGTTGTTTGCGTTGTTCTATAGACGCAGCCCTTTGACTTTCAACTCTTTTGGCTGGCTTGTCACTTTACTTCCATTTTTGGAAGAATGTCGGGAGTGAGAATTGAACTCGTGACCTTTAGTGCCGAAGATGGTTGATTCATGATTTATTTTTGTTCTTGTACTTTTCTCATACTACACACAGTGCGTCTCAGGTCGATTATATATTTGTCCCCTATTATCGTTATCCATTTGATAACGCATAAAATCAACATTTCGTACAGCGGTATGAAACACAGAACTGACGACGTTCGTTCTATTTAATATTGTTCTTCTGTTTTGATTCTGCTCTACACTACGCTTGCTTCTTGCATCTTCTGCATTCTTTGGGAAAAAATGTTCAAAATAGTTGCAAAATAGAAACTGAGGTTGGCCAGAACGCGCACAATATTTAAAGAATTTGCACCGAGAACCAACGACATACATCGACAAATCTTGACTAAGATGGATTATGAAGCAGATTTTGATTTTTGTAGATTTTTGTGATTCAACAAGTTTTGTCTCGAATTATTTTTGAGCTATTGATACAAGTTTTAACGTTAATAAGTAACCAGATTTACTCATACACCTTTTATCTTTCGAATGAAGTGATTGGCATTCACACTTTGTTCAACCGACAAAAAGGTATTAACGCTCAAAGCATTGCCCCCCAAACGTAACGCTCTTGTTTCAGAAATTTCAAACTTACACCCCAGTACAGATTCATTCTTCGTCAGCCTGCGTGCAAATCGATGCGGTGCGGTGCGATATCTATTTTTCATTCATCCCTAGAATCGAGCTAAACCGCTGTGTATGACATCATCATTAAGAAAGAATGCTTTCTGATAGCTGGAGCGAGACGACTTGAATGATGATGATGATATTTTGAATTATAGAGGCATTAAAATTCATCAGTTCATTCGCCTCTAGCCAATTTAGCTAATTTGGAAAACTAAATCTAACACTCGGCATTGAGAATGGTCATTTCGATTTCGCTGTCGTCTGGTATAGCTACATGGCTGATGAATTGTGAATACTGTATTTAGAAATCGCGGGTGGCTTATCAATACTCAGTGAATAGAATACTGGGAAGCTTGGGTTGCAATATTTTCTCCATCCGCATTGTCCGTTGAACGAATGCTGCATTTGGACATCGAGCGACCTATTTACTCTCGTCTATTTAGCAGTAATATCTAAATATTGTACCTTGGCCACGGGAACAAGATAGGAAAATGAGTATTCTTCCAATTTCCGTTAAATGATTATGGGTTAGAGAACCGAAAATTTGATGGAGAATTCCGAATTCGATTGGAACGCAAATCATCAAAATCCATGCAGAGCTAAAATAACTATTAACGTTAAAAATGTTTCATAAAAACATTTGATTTAATATGTTTACTTGTAATGTGTAAGAATGTGTAATGTGTCAAACTCCATTATTCTAATCTCATGTTTCCTAGATGATTGAGTAAAGCTGATCTAAAGCGTTACATGTTCGTTTATTGATATCTCATTTTTTTGATTTTTTATGAGCTTATACAGGGTCTTTCAGATTAAACGCTCACGCAACAGATTTTAATAACGTCTACAAAAGTGAACCGATTTTTATATTTAAAAAACGGAAATAAAGCTTATTTTAGGACATTTTCGATGTGGACACCAGGGTTGCCATAATAAAATCTGCATTTTGTCTCAGAAAATCTGTATCGAAATCTGTATCAACCTTTTGCGGTCGATTGTCTACCTTCAGCCACCACAACAAAGAAGTATACTTATATTATAATTTGTGCAACAATGTATCAGCTTACACTTTTCTGAACGAACGGTGCTACTATGAATTATAGATAACGGTACTCAAACTCCATGTATTGCAGCACTGTGTAGATGTAAAGAGCATTGTTCCGTATGTTCAAATAAAAAAATAAAAGGCGAAAGACGCCAAATTAATTATTTTTGTAATACATGCGAAGGATATCACACGAAGAAAAATTATAGCAAATATTTTTTGAACATAAACATAAAAACATTGTTTAGTAAATACTTATCAGAAGTTTACAAAAAAAATGAATCTTAATCATCTTTCATAACCTCACAATGTTATACATCACTGCTTAATCATGCAAAAAAAATGCGACCAGCACGACACAGTTGTCGAAATTTATTACGACCGCAAAGGGTTAAATTTATAGGTTTAATCTCGAATCATAATCTTAGCTTTAGTATCGTTGATTGGCATAGTTATTATGAATCTGACGAGGTTGATGGTATCCACGTAAATAATCGTATTCACTGTGCTTCAGTAGGAAAAAGATGAACAGTGTTATTTACTTATTGTAAAGCTAGCCGATGACGCAGACTTTTGCATCTTTTCGCCTTAGATTGAACAGGAGAAAGCAGTACTACATATGAATGCCAAAATGACTCGCATTCAGACTGATTCGAATGCTATATGAATAAAATTGGTGAGTTGAGAAAAAGTACTGGTGAGGTCAATCCATAACTAATATTGGATCGCTATTTTGAAAAATCTGCTAATCTGTATGGAAACCAAAAAAAAATCTGTAATCTCTATCTGCAGATTCTTGGTTCCAAAAAGATTCTGAAAAATCTGTATAAATACAGATTATACCGTAGATATGGTAACCCTAGTGGCCACCCCTTTTTTCGATGACGCGTTTTAAACAGCGAACAAAATTCTTAATGCACAACTCTAACATAATGGCTTCGATGCTGTTGGAAATCCGAGTTATTTCTTCTTTAAGTTCCTCCAAATTGTGTGGCCTATTAATATAGTAACGGTTCTTCACCTACCCCCAGAGGAAGTAATCGACGACGAGAAATGATGAAACTCTTACCATAAGAAGACCAAGTTTTATTTAGGCTTCGATTGTCCAATACGATTTCACTAAAAATATACGTTCTTGTAAATTGTACATCTTGACACTAAAAACCATCCGATCAGACTGAACGAGTAGCCGAATATTATCGTCCCGAAGTGGAGAATGCAGCATTATCATCGACGGAGCGAAAAATAAATTTTATAAGGAGCTGTTCGTTTGTTTTTTGCGTGAGCGTTTAATCTGAAAGACCCTGTAAGTAGCGATTTTTCATGAGAAATAACTCATTTTTATCAAAAATGAACGCTATTGCCGAAATTTTTCGAATTTTCAAAAAAAGCCCCATGTAACGCTTTAGATATTGTTCTAAAGTTTTAAAATATTCATTGGAATTCCTTCTGCGACACACCGTTGCTTCAGAGCCGATACCACCAGCAATGTATCGATTTTCAGACAGCATTCTACGCATTCGGCTGTCAAGAGCGTAATAATCACTATTCGTACACTCAAAAAATGAAAAATAAATCTTCAAATATACCTTAAACAATAATCAAAATACCCGAACACTTCACTTTATCCTCAACACTCGAAAATAATCACAAAATTCATTATTTTTCGACCTTCCAGACAGGGATCCCCCCTTAAATAGAGCGTGAGATATCGTGTACGCCAGTTTGGAAAAACAAGCTTCGAGGAAAACGCGTTTGAAGTTTGTGTCAAGGTTATAATGGCTAAAGCTCGGTAGTGAATGGGATTTTTGAAAAGTCCTTTCTAAGCTATGTGTGAGTGTGAATGTGTAATCTTCAGAAATATGAAAAAAACATGATTAAATGATTTTTTTCAAGATTTCTTGACTAGAATACCCACTATAAGAATGCACTGTGTTCCGAATATCCTGCTTAAGTTGATGATGACAAATTGAATACAGGAATGGATGAAAAATATTGATAGACCACCCGCGCACTAGAAGACAGATTCAATTCATCGAATTCGAAGAAGACACTTGCATTCTAAGAAACGATCAGTATCTCACAAAAAAATAAATCCATATGCGAAATTACTCAATTCAGTTTCAGCATCACAATAAATGTGAAGTCTGAAGTGGTTTTTAAGACAGAATACAAGAACGCTTTCTACCGATATTTCCTTCCCTATTGTGAATTGTGACACCTCATGCGACGGGTAAAACCATAATCAAGACACGCGATAAACTTTTTTCCACACACAAACAAAACTTATTGTTCCGCTAACTTACGTCCAATAATATGCTCCTTATCGATGCGAATCATCACCACACTTAATCGAATAATCCTCGCAGCCATGAGATACCGGCTGATGGTTTAATTTGTTCTCCACAGATTTAACAATTGCACAATATTCCCTTTTTTTGGAACCATCGCCAAGACCGGACATTTCGGATCACAATTTTACATCCGCTCCGTCTTCCTCCACCGGTATCGAATTCCGAGCCCACTTTGTTCTCACTCGCGCCCGGTCAGCAGCCGCTGGCCGCTGTCGGATTGTAACATAAAGTGTCACCCCCGGTTGTGGAAGACAGTCGATGTCAGCTTTCAGGGAACTATTTTTTTTCCTTCGTCGGGCTGATGGTCCCATTTTCCCGATAAAATGTCAATTACAACAGTCGAGAGACTGACGCACGCCTCACTGCGGAGGGGTTCTGCCGATTCTCCGATGAAATTCTTGCGGTTGGTTGGTGGATTGATGAAAGTGTGAAACTGTCACACGGGGAAGCCATATTTTCGAGGGGGAGCCCGAGCGAGGGGTGGCCTCGGTTACCCCCCGGGGTTGTCCCTGTTGTTTTGGGGGAGAGTAAGCATGCGAGCAAGTGAGTGAGTGTCAGTCCGGTATTCCGGACAGCGGCGGACACTCGCAGTGCGTTTCATCTGCCGAGGGGCTGTGGGGTGCGTCCGATACGATACACGTATCGGAAAGGCTCAGACATCGATCCATCGGGACGCTGGTTTCCCAATTCTGGGAAGTTTGCTGAGTTCCTCGGTGGAATCGATAGATCACCGAGGACGCATGCGTCACGATGTTTCATCTTTGTTTCGCTGCAGATGGGTTCGCGGGGCGGAAGCGCTGTCTCCTTCCAACGCAAATTCAGGACGATGCGGATGGAAGAAACGGGAAAAAAATCTCCTGCTGGCAGAATGTTAGTTGACACGAATTGGCCCCGCCCTCGATTCACACACAGAGAACGAAAGACGAAGAGCGCGAGAGCTGGCATTGGCTCACTGCGTGGTGCGTTCGGTGTAGTGGTGACCACACCGCCGGTGGTGAATTTTGATTGCCCTACGGAGGTGAGTTTCGTTTTCTTTGTTTGTGGCTTGCTCTCTCGTCTCGCTGCTGTCGCGATTGGCTGATCGTGTTGTGTCCGTTGGGTGTTTCGGTCGGTGCGGGAGCGAGATACAGCGAGTATCCTGTTGCGATCGCACCTGTGATGCCCTAGCACTGGCACCAATACCAAGACGTGTGGCATTCGAATGCGAGAGCGTTCCGTCACGCAAGAGGATGTGTGTTTAAAGTTTAGTTAGGCACTTCAGTCGAATATTGTTTGAAAGCCAAATAGTAGTTATTCCCCTCTGCAAACAGTCACATCTTGTTATTCCGGAGAGGCAGGCAGACAAAGTTTGTACAACATTATAATATATAAATATAATATAATAATAAAGCTCTCGGGCGCGCGAGCTGACGCATTTCCTCGGGAATTGGAGTGCATTTTCTGGCCGTTTTTCATGACGGGGGTTTTCCACGGTGTCTTACAAATTCGTGTTCGGAGACTCGTACGTTTTTTTCCCGCACTGCTTGGCGTGAAAATACGAAGAATACCAGGTGTCCGTCGTGAGTGAGTGAGCGTGTACGCGCCAGCAGAATCGTGAGTCAGTGAAAGAAGCCGAAAGGCGGGTATCAAAGTGAACTTCTGTGGAGCGAACGCACGCAACGAAAGGGCTTCCCTGGGACGCGTGAATCGTGGACATATGTGAGCCCCCACTGCGTGGTGGTAGTGCTTGGAGTGCTTTTCGTGAAATTTTCGGACATTATTCAAAACACACAGACACAGCGACCGCCGGAAAGTTCCGTCTCGGTGACGACGCACGCATAGCACGCAGCGAACGGTCTGCACAAGTAGTAGTCGGAGAGTCCTTCAGAGATCCATCCGTGCGCCGGAGAGTGAACGACTGAAGCGCACATATTTGCCTTTCCAATCAGTAAAACGACACTGGTGTTTGGGTTGCAACGAGTCAACATCGAACCGAGCCAAGGGAAGGAGCCACTCTGTGTGTTTGATAGCCATCCCCAAAAACCGCTTAAGCCTTAAGCCCCAAGGGTGACGACGACGACGACGACATCGACAGCGAACCTGTTGAAGCCCCTTGGACACCGCCGTGTCTGTGTGCATATTTTGTTTGTCCCACAAATCGCAAACTGAAGAAGCAGATCTGCTCCGGTACCAATCCAGAAAGCTACCCGGGGTAGCTGTTAAGTTTTTGTGTCCACACAAAACTCGGTCTCAGCGTCCAGCGCTGACGCCGTCGAAGGGTGACGGTGACGTTGGTTCGATAGGAAACGAGTGCAAACGCTCCGTGTAAACACGTACGTGTCTCCGTGTATGTCCGGCGCTCCGTTTTCCCGGCCAAAGATTGTTCCCGGTGGCGTCCCAGTGACAAGACAGACGCGGGGCGGACGCGGAAGAGTGTGTGAAATTGTTTGTGTTTATGATTGAATTTTAAGCAAAGTTCTCTCGCCCCCGGATCGTCGTTCCGTTTTTGTGAAGTGCAGTTCCTGAAATCGACGATCGAAGGAATACCGCCCGCCGTCGCCGCTCGCGTCGTGTGACGAACAAACAAACAAACCCCTGAATCCGACGCGGCGACCGAGATAACGACGGCATGAAGTGATAAACAATTTAGTGATTCAAGTCCGATGCTATTCGGATGGAATGCGAGAGCCCCACGGCGAACGATTGCGATGATTGATCTACTGATCTACTGCTGATCGAAAGTTGTATTGAAAAGTGATTTTGATTGATTCGAGTGGTCGGTAGAAGACTTAGTTTAGCTTTAGCGCGGTGCTCAAATACTTTGGGAGGGAAGAATACGGTGATAATCGGGAGTGAAAATGCAAAAACTTTACCCGGAAACGTCGATTAACAGTACCAGCATGGCTGGTGGGAACATGAGTCCAATGGCGTCGACGTACAGCATGAACAGTATGGGCATGACGGTTGGCGGAATGTCCTCAGTGTCTCCCCAGGGGGGCGGCTTCGGAGCATCGGTTCTCGGCAGTTCCGGTATGACCGGAATGGGAGCCGCCATGAACACGATGTCCGGTAATTGTCTCACCTCCGCCTCGCTCGGATACAGTTCGATGGGATCACCCATCACGAACATGGGCTCCTGTATGGGAGGCAACGGAATGAGTTCGATGGCGGCAATGACCGGATACTCGGGGGTACCTGGCAGCCGGGAAGTGCTAGGCGACCCCGGTTCACCCAATTCAGCCGCACTCCAGCGAGTTCGGACGGAGAAACCAGCGGCCACGTATCGGCGAAATTATACCCACGCCAAACCACCCTACTCGTACATCTCCCTGATCACAATGGCCATCCAGAACAACCCGCACAAGATGCTAACCCTGGCGGAGATCTACCAGTTCATCATGGATCTGTTTCCCTTCTACAGACAGAACCAGCAGCGATGGCAAAACTCGATCCGACACTCGCTCAGCTTCAACGATTGCTTCGTCAAAGTGCCACGAACACCGGACAAGCCGGGCAAGGGCTCCTTCTGGACGCTGCATCCCGACTCGGGCAACATGTTCGAGAACGGGTGCTACCTCCGGCGACAGAAGCGATTCAAGGACGAGAAGAAGGAAATAATGCGCTCGATTCACAAGAGTCCCGCTCACAGTCTGGAGGCATCCAGTCCGGACAAGAAAGATCCCCACGACGATCCCCATCATCACCACCATCGGGACCCAAAGATCACCGCCGACACGCACGGTATGCTGAATGCCCCTCACGGCAAAGATGCGGATGCGCTGGCCATGCTCCATGCGACCGCTGATCTGTGCCTAGCCCAGCAATCTCACGCCCAACACGGTGCCCATCATCAGCAGCTCCAGCAGGAGGAACTGTCCGCCATGGTGAACCGGTGTCACCCGTCACTGCTCGGCGAGTACCACTCGATGCACCTCAAGCAGGAACCCTCCGGTTACACGCCCTCTAGTCATCCGTTCTCGATCACCCGGCTACTGCCGGCCGAGTCCAAGGCCGACATCAAGATGTACGACATGAGCCAGTACGCGGGCTACAATGGGCTGAGCCCACTGCAGAACTCCCACGCGGCAGCGGCCGCCCTCGGACAGGATTCCTACTACCACCAGAGTCTCGGGTACCACCACGCGTCGGCCGGAACCACGAGCTTGTGACATCAGTACCCGTTGGCATAAGTGAAGCTTAAGAATTACTACCACTGCCACCCCGGCGGCAGCGGCGGAGGCAGTGGTGTCAGCGGTGGCAGCAGCAGCGGCACCTCCAGCACCAGCGCCAACATCCACTACAACGCGAGCTGCATCGGCAGCCATCAGTTCCTCGCCGCTGGTGGCTACCACAGCCTAGCGAACGGTAACGGTAATTGCATTGGTAGATCCTCGGCTTATGGAGGCGGCGGTAGCGTCGACGCCGAGAATAACTTTCAGTTCTAGCATTCGAGGAGAAGGAAATCTGGCAGGGTGGTAGGGGGTTTTGGTTAAACAGTTCTAGAGTTCTTTGTCCACGGTTGAGACTCCCGGGAATATTTGATCGAGAGGTGCGCTGATGTGCGACGTTAGAGTTGACCACATTCACGATATGTTCTTATTTGCTAATTTAAATCCTTAGAGGGAGTGTCGAAATTTGCTTGTTTTCTTCGGGCGCTCATTGTATTTTTGATCCAATCTTGATCCCACTTCGGAATCGATTCTGTCCTTGAAGCTGAATTCCATATTAGACAAACGGTTGTTCATCAAATTTTGACGAAAAGACAATGATTTTATACACAGTCTGATGATTTTGCTGTTTTGTATGAATTTAGTGATCATGATAGATTCTTTTGCTTTGGAAATGGAAATGGATTTTTGAATCCATGGATTTCATGAACGAATAATATAATTTTAATATAACGAAGGTACAGAAAACAAGTTCACAAAATGTTATGTCATGGTAGAAAATCGATTCCTTTTTGAAATCAACAGAAAAATCATTTGGTCTAGTTGAAATATTACATCTTCAGAAGAAATTGAAATCAATCGTCGACTTTTCTTGTTCGTTAATATGAATTTGAGCCTGTTAGATTAATATCATAATTTGGCAGACCCCAATAATTACTCATAATATTTGTGATTTAAATTAATATTCTATATGATTGTATTCATTATTCAGCGGTTTCAGCAGGATTCTTACTTTGTGACGAGATGGAAAATACTTTGGTTTGTCTCTGACCTTGAATATCAATCGAGTGTGAGACTAGTTTGCCATCGTTCGCGTTGAAAATCCTCAGGATTTTCAACTTGTAAAACCTAGGCAACGAATTGAGCTTAGTAATAGCATACTTACCATCGTTTAACAGTATAAAATACATGCGTATTTTATAATAACTCCTTCGATGAAATTCAATCTCTATGAAAATTTGAACCGTTTCGTAAAATACCTAAGAACTTCATTCGTCTTCCAAGAACTTAGTATGAGATGAGTATCAACATTTTACGATTTTCGACCGGTTTTCATAATAGCTTTGAGCCTCAACTTAAAAATTCATTCTGGGCCTGTAGGTTCATCAAACGTTCGGTCTAGTTCATCTCTCAAAACATAAAATGCCAATTTAACATAAGTTGAATTGAATGAAATTGTATCACGAATCATTATTGAAATGCTTGGATTTAAATATATGCGAATAAATTCTTTTCGGAGATTTCCCAACAGAGATTTCTGGGAAGCACAATTAGTGTTCGAAAATTGATTTGTCATTTAAAAAAAAGCGTTAAAAATTTGAAGTAATGGAAAATTTTTTGCTCTTCTCGAATGGCCCTCACACGATCATTAATAAAGCCAATACTTTTACAGTTATGATTATCGCAATATCAGAAAATACCCGGATCCGTATAACTATTTTTCATCATTCTAACTTTTTCAACCATACACAATCATTCTTGATGTCATTTTGATGAAATAATGTCATTATTACTGATTATGACAGGGCCGCTGTCAGATTGGGTGTTGGATGAAATTGTTTTTGTTTGTTAACATTAATTAAAGAAAAAAAGGTTTAATGGTCCTTTTTTTCTTTTTTCTGTTTTCGAATTTCTGGACTTCATTTTGAAATCAATTCAACTTTCAATAATCAACCCATCAGACAATAATTTTCAAAGAACTGTTACATTTGATGATGAGGAAACCGATCAAGGCGTGTAAATAGTGATTCTCCAGAAAACTGGAAATGTTCCAGAGATCGGGAGAACTTCTAAATTGATAGACTTCAGATTTTTCCCGCGAAAATTTTCATGTAAAGTCGAACGATTTCAATTTATCAACTTTTTTTCATACATCCAAAATGACACCAGATAAATTTTACCAATGTTCAAACGGCAATAACTTTTCTACTCATTTTGATGCAACTGGTTGCATTTGACGAGAAATGCAGTTTAAATAGAAACACAGTTAGTTTAAATAGCCAGGTCGAAATGTCGAAAGGACTATGGACATGTTTCGACCAAACAATTCCAAGTTTAGGCTCGTTGTAAAGGTGACATTTCATACAAAAAAAATATCTTTTACTGTTTTTTGTTTGTTCCACTCAGTTGTTACAGGATTTTAACGATGGAAGTCAACAAAGAGGAAACTCGGTACATCTTACACTTTTTATTTTTCTATTATAAAGGCGAAAATGCAGGCCAGACAACTAAAATTGTGAATGGTTTTCGTGGTATCGATACTGTAACAGTAAAATAAGTGCAATTTATTTTTTTATTTTAAAACGGTGCATATTTGACCCAAATCAGGCAATCTGAAGCATATTGAAAACTGTACCCACAAATAATGGATTACTTTTTCCTCAACCTAATATTTTCAAAAACGATAACATACATTCCATTTATATTACGTCTTGTTATCTATCAGTATTATTAAATTTAAAAAAAATGCGCGAAATCAAGATCATTCAGTTACAGAGACCAAACACTCGAGTGAACGTAAAAAAAATATTGCAAATATATGACGAATTTCATGCCAACTCGTCTCAGGAGTTGGCAGCACCATCTCAGATAGCAGTGAAACGTTGTGGGTGTAAAGATATGGGTCATTTAAGCAACTTTGCATACTTGAAATATTCGAAAAAGAATTGAACTACTTTTTGGAAAAAGCCAAATTTTTTTTCTTAATTTTTTACAAAAATTGAAAACTTAAAAACTATGATACCTACAAAATTCTTGTCAAAGGATGAATTGTAGGAAATTATTTAAATTTTCACCAAAAAATACTAAACAATTTTTGGAACTATATACTGTATTCGACAAAGATCTTGTTAAAATATAAATTTTTGTCGAAGACATCAACTTTCTAACTTTTATAGTTTTTGAAATATATGTCATTTTTGTATAAAGACTCCAGAAAAAAATATGTTTCGTTCGTAACATTTTTGTGTGTAAATTCTCATGTTTGACATGTTCTTGACATGTTTCTGTTAGAAATTTTCCAAAAAAATCTTTGGTAATTTTTAATGAAAACCAAAATAATTTCCAACATTCCATTCCTTGACTAAAATTTTGTAGGTCAAACATTCAGCGATCAATTTTTGTTTATATAGATAGAAGACGATAGAAAATTAAGAATTGAAAAAACAATATTGATTTTCGATCGTTTTACAGCAAGTGAGAGTATTTGTATGATCTTTTCTGTTGAAATATTGACCTGCATATCAAATGACACTGGTAGGTGAAAGCTTAGAAAAACTATTTAGGGTTTTAGAATGTAGAAACCGAAGAGACTCCATCTTTTCGTTTTATTTCATGAAAGCTGAGACTTTGTGTCTTTTCGTTATGGAGATACTTTTTCTTTATATCAAGTCATATTTCAAATTTCAAAATTCTTGCGTTTGCTACGGTTCCTGATCGAGCAGTGTCTCCTATTCAGCACCATCGAATGATGTTGGTTTTTCTTCACTTGATTCATCTATCAACATTGACAAACAGAGTGAACACCTAATATATGGAAAGATGGAATGCATATTTTCGATTAAAAATCCATCAAAATCAGGTCCTTACTTCTCGAATGTGGTATTTGCATCGAGAAAAACTTATTCTATTTCGAACCAAAATTGAAGGCATCTATCCACGCTAAGGGGCTGTCCACGTACCACGTGGACAACTTTAGGGGGGTAGGGGTTACGAACATGTCCACGGTTGTCCACGGTTGTCCACGGTGGGGGAGAAGGGTGTTTAGATACTATCCACGTGGACACGATTCATATTTTTTAAATGATGCGATTATTTTCAAGAATTATCGAATTTTCCGCCAGCTCTTTGTATTCAGTGTTTATAAAAAAAAAGGCTCGAGGTACCTGAGTGCGGCAACCATCCATATTTTTCCATATGGTTGAACTTCTTCCCTGAAACATGTGTTTCGAAAGTCATACACATGAATTGAGAGCAATCGATTTATTTCCATTGGTAGGAGAGAATCATGCATTCCACTAGGATGATGAAGGCACAATCGAAGAATCTTACAATTCTATAATTCGACAAGTAAATTAGAGGAACAAAGTGTGAAGTTGTAAATTTTAGGTGGTTTTTGAAATGCTGTAACTTCATGAAAAATCAACCTATGAAGATGGATATACATCATTTCAAAGCTTCAACTTCAACATTTCAAAGCTTTAAGTTCGGAATATCTACGGACGGATTTTTATCTAGGTTTGTGTAAATGTAGTGAATAAAAATATAGAAACAAAACAAGAAAGAATCGATTTCTTTCCGTAATTTCTAGGTTTTTTAAGACTTTCAGCTAGCTAAGCCAACAAAAAAAAACAATTAACCTTATCAACCAGCTTTTATTAGATTTTAAAAATGTTCCAGTAGGGGCTTTCAATACAAAGCTATTTTTGCATGTATGAAAAAGCGTTCCATCGTCTTCGATGGTAAATAATTCAATAAATGATTAACACTCCGCTTATCGGGAGACAGTTTAGAGAACTCCAATAAAGTGTGTGTGTGCAAAGTTAATTTGTTGATTCTACGAAAAACACACGAAATTTAATTCAATAAAATTTGTTTGCATCGATTTTGAAAAAGCGCCAAAAACAGTTTTGCTGTAGTGTTTCAGAAAACATGTTGTTGTTGTGTCTGTTATTTTGCAAATATTGCAGCATCTTTCGATGTTAGCAGAACATTTTGTGCCTAGTATATCCTCAAAACCCCTGTAAACATTTCATAATGATACGTTTAGCCATTCTTTTTAGCCAATCGATGGAAGTTTTGAATAAATTAGAGAAGCATTTCATTGAAAATTGTACCATAAGTACAAAATGCTATGCGTACCCTCGAAATAAGCGAGAGGGGTGTCCGAAAACGTGCTTTTTCTGTCCACGTGGTATGTGGACAGCCCCTAATAGAGATAAATCAACCTACAATTAAGAATCTTTTCAATAAAGAGAAAAGAAAACGCTAGAACATTTCCCCGTATTTTTGGAAAAGCCTAAAACAAGAAAGGTTCGATAACTCTGCGATAGCTGAAATTTGCTCATATTATAATATATTCTCATGAAATATGACCCATTTGAAGCAAATGAATATTCGCATAATATAAGCTGAAACCTCATTTTTCGTTCTCAAACATCAAACATCTGTTGAGGACTCTGTAAGAAATCCCCTCATTCCCTGAGGAAAAAAACGGATTCCTAACAACCGTCAATCGTCCTGCAGTCATTCATCCGCATTGCAACGCTGGTCAGAGAGACGGGCTTTCGCAATAGGCGCACATCATCTCGGCCCGAGGTGGTTCTGTGCGGGTCCATCCCTCCATCGCTGTTTCACCCAGCAGCAGTTCCACAAGGTCCGCCACTGACCGGAATGAGTTGATAACATACGACACGTTTGTTGGTTTACATACTCGCCTCCACCAACATTACGACCGCGCTGAGTGGTCGCACCCAATTGGGGTCACTGGAGGTATTACCCGTCATCAACCGTGGAAACATACTCTCACAAACGGAGGAATAAAAAAACCAGTAGCTTTAATGGTATGGACCACGAGTGGGGAGGGGGCGGATGTCAGGATTCAGCGTATGCGGGCGGGGTGGTTTCTTTCTGCTGGGAAAACTTATAATGAATAGTAAAACTTGCGAACTACCACAATTCGCGGCAACTGCCGCTCCAAAGACCCGAAGCTAATGGAAGAAATTAACATAAAGCAGAGTCTCGATGCTTCAGTGAACAAGACAAACGCACAAATGCTAATATCCGAGTGACAGTTCAATGAAGGTATGAATGAACGCGCGTCTGGTTAAGAGCAGCTGTCTTCAATTATGTCTCTTTGTGAGCAACCAAACTAAAAATCACTTTTTGAAAACAATTGCCATCAATCACATCCAAACGGTTTAATTTCGAATACTAAACTCGGAGAAAATATCAATTGACAGTGCAAGAGGCTACCTGAGGAAAACAAAAGCTCACTCGATTACTTATTCAACAGCATCCAAAAACATAAACTCAACCCATTCATAGTACAGTTGACGACTAGAGGCCGGCGGGCGCGCTTCCAGACTCTGGGGGCACTCGCCGCCGGGGAAACGTGAGCCGCTTAACGAAGGTCGAAAATGTTGCCAGAGAGAACTAGAAGACTACTTAACACCGCCGGGCATGGTCCATCTAGTCCATCATTGTCTATCTGGGTCCAGGTCGCAGCCGAAGATTTTGGTTGGGAGAAGACCCCGGCCTGGTGAGTTGGTGAGTTGGCACATTTCTCGATGGTGTACACTCGATGCGACGGAAAGTACCGCACTCGAGCGACGCGCAAACAAACTCAACTGTGAAACGGGTTTTTCGGGGCAATGGACAATACACACGGATACTGGGGAAGCAATGTTTGTGGACGGGTGAGCAGCGTGGGAGTTGTGTCCCAAATTTTGAGAGTTCGCGGCTACCGTCCGCTCCGGTACGTGTGGTAGACACAAACACTCTCGTACAAGAAGTTCAATTTCAATGTTCGAGTTCGGCCGTAGTTATGGGTATCTTGAAGGTTCATGTTGGATGTCTAAAATTGACTAAACTTTGCATTTTTTCGTTTCAAATGGAAGAACACTCTCACACAATCTCAATCGGTTTATATACTGCTGCAACGGTACAATGATTAACGTTGTAAACCGAGTATCGAATTATAGCCCCTTATAAAGCGAATTGAGCTTTTCAATATTGATGATATCAGTAAATCCCTTCCCGTGTCATTTGATGGGCTGATAGGAAAAAAACCTGGATCGTCATGTTCATGTTTGGGCTGGAATCTCCACCACGAGTCAGACTTGTTAAAGGACGGGACCAGAGATGCCTTCGGGAAAGATTCTCAAAAACCCTCAGTTGGGAACGCAATTCCATAGAGGCAATTTTATCCAAAAACAAGCCCTTTCTCTTCCTCATTCACGATAATCTTTGTCTCGACATGGAAAGGATGATTGTAACTCTCAATTTTGGAGCTGATTCGAGTTCACATTTGTTGCACCCAAGAAGTTATAGACGGTATAGTGAACCAAAGAAGTCTTCATTTCAAAGGCGATTTGGCGTAGTGATTAACATCTGTGCCTCTCACGCTAAAGGTCATGAGTTCAATTCTCACTCTCGACATTCTTCCTTCAGAATGGAAGTCCAACGACTTGGTCCGAGTGACGAACCAGCCGAAAGGCTGAACGTCAACATAATGCAACGAAAAACATACATAAAAAAATTAATCAAAACAAACATTTTTAGGAAACAGATTTTTATCGAGTCTTCTAGATTAGGAGAATTTATGGTCTATGGGACGATTCAATTCCAAGCTATAATTGACAAATCGAATTCAGCTTTCAGAACTGTATTTTTTCTGTTGTACCCTAGGGGATCCAACATCCCGTCTGTTTATTTTATTAGGCACATTTAGCTCCCGGCAGTGCCGAATTTATTCGTGCACATTTTTATCTAACGATTATTTTGCTGTATATCACATAGTAGCCATTTTTTTACGTATGAGTATTCCTATCTCATCGATACAGATTTTTATCTATTACATAGTAGTCATTTAGGCGCAAGAGTATTCCTATTCTGTCGATACACATGGTGACTTTTTTGGCGTAAGAATATTCCTATTGTATCAGGATTGATGATAATAGCGTGATTTTCATTTTACACATTCAAAAAGCTTTAGACGAATTCAGGTAACTTGTGCAAGTTCGATGAATCGAACGTAGCGGCATCCGTTATTTAACAACGTAAATAAATTGGTTCTATTTGAAAAACTTACGACGGCCTAATTGTTTGGATATTATTCATACAAAAGTACCAAAGTCGCGATAACTTATTTGTTTTGTTTTTTTGTATTTTAAGACCCGAATTCAAGAAAAACGCAAAAAATACTCAGCCTAAATTCCTAGCGGTATCATATATAGTTTACAACCTATTCTCATGTCTACCAAGTTTTTGTGCGTAATTTCATTAAAATCGCTCGAGCTGTTTCGGAAGAGTTCGGTAACAAACACCGTGACACGAGATTTTTATATATATATATAGAAGAGCTGAACACGTTTTTCAATAGAATTCTAATAGGCGTAGTTTGCGTTCTCCAGCCTACACTATTATGACCGCAATGCCAAGCAACCACAATTGCTGAGCAGCATTAGTTTGTATACTTTTGCAATAACATGCATGTTAAGCGGATCTTACACGGTCAATAATATTGTCAATATGATAACATTTGAGAGCATAATGACAACCGACGCTCGACGCTCGGATTTTCTGATTTTCGAGCATCAATATTTTGACATTTCATATAAGTGCATGTTGTTGACATTTTGACTCACGGCCTTCGAAGCTTAGTTGCCAGATTGGCAAGCGTGTCTGTAACTTGGCAGACGTTTAATTTTTGTTACTTTGGGAATTCTAGGAAACTTAAATGGAAGCATTCGATCAGGACAACCGAAATAAGATCTTTTAATAGTAAAATACCGTGCCTCTCGCAATACAAATCAAAACTTCATCAATAAGTTGACGATGTGATGTTGAAAGTGTGAATGAAACGGAACAACGTTTTATTAGTTTCTTAACATTCTTAATTCTGTGGATGAAATTGTAGAATGAGAAGATCTGGGAAAACCACATTTTCCCTCCACTACAAACCACATTAAAGAATATGCTATTTTTTAATGGTTACTTTTGAACCACTTAACCGATTTGCTTCACTGCAAATGAAAGGTAATCGCATGAATTTTCAAAAAAAAAACTTTGAAATTGTTATTCTGGCGAATATCGGACCTACGTAATCCACGCCTTTGAGGAAACGACTGGAATTCGAACTCTTCACATTAAATTTTTGTTTCTATTTCTTCAAAATCTATATATTGTAACTTTTGGAATGTGTGAAAGTTGTACATTTAGTTCCCTTGGATGGCAGCTGTCCAATACCAGAAATTCTGTTTGTACGCATCACCGCTCAGAAGAAAATGATTCATGGTACTACTCATGATTGACCCGTGTAGAGGGCAAGGTTGTCATATTCAAAGCTGTGTTTTTGGCCTGAAAAAATCTCGCGTTTGACATTTTGACATGTTTCTGAATAGAAAAAAGGTTGTAGGACATGTGAATCGCTATAATTTATAAATAAAAATGTTACGAGTTAAACATTAATATTATTTTTTCGAAGAAATCATGAAAATTTTGCTGTTAGAAAAACTCTTTCCTTGTATAATAATGAAGGTCCCGCCTCATTCCCCTACATAGGTTTGAGTTGGTCGATTATTAATTAATACATAACCAGTTTTACAAATAAAAACGAACTGATATAATTTGCAGATATGAAACCACCTCTTTGTGATATCGGTACTTCACTTAGCTAAGTCACAGCAAATCTTTCAGGTCAGTCAAATCTCAAAAAGAAACGCTTGCGTCAAGCTATCCCATAGCATCACTGTAACCTGACTGCCAAAATTGTTGGATGAATTTCAGGTTGTAGCATATCCCTTCATTCTGACGGTTGTCTGCTTGATCCTTCAGAAATCGGTATTGAGCCTTCTTTACTCGACAACATTCGTTCCCTCGTTCTTAAACTAACCCCAATCATAGCTGTGCTCCTTTTTAACGAAACTAACATATTCAATTCCACAATAAAAACAAACTCTACTATGTTCCCATCGTTATCACAATTCAGTTTTCTCATGGCTGCATTCCCTGTAAAAGTGCCCATCTTCCGATGTATGGGTGACTTGTTGTAAATTATAAGGGTTATTCACATCTATTTTTTTTGCAGAATTAAAAAAAAGGTAGCTTTCGAAAAATGGATTTTAATTTCCAAAATATTTTTTGTTTGATAATTTTTAATGAAAACTCAAATATTTCACCACATTTCATTTTCTAACCAATATTCCGTAGGTCTTATGGTTGTTGAGTGAATTGTTTTTGAAATTTTAATTTTTTTTTTCACTTTAATTTATTTATGTATTCATTGAAAAATATTGAACAAATTTTTAAAACAAAATTCCATTGAAAAACAAATATTTTGAAAACTAAAATTCATTTTTCTCAAAAATATTTGTTTTAATTACGAGAAAAAAGTGATATGAATAGTTTGTATAATTTCCAACAAGTCACCCATACATCGGAAGATGGGTCCTTTAACAGGGAAAGAGTTTTTCCAACAGCAGCTCTATTCAAATTTCAGTTTTTTTCCCCTTTTGTTTATTCATTTTGGCACATTAGCATTTTCGTTTTTCAGTTGGCCAAAAATCACGTTCTTACTTCAAATGCCAGAATTTATTTTATTTGAATTTAAAATACTTTTTTGGTGTCGTTTAGGAAGAGTAACTTGCATGGTGTAGAAAAGCTGAAAATTTTTGGTTGAAAAAAAAAGTGTCAAAAGGAGTCAGTTGCACATTGTGGGCTGAGAAACCAACAACATTCAAATGGTGAATTTTCTGGTAGAAATGTTATTACTACGATGAAATTGATCTTTTTCAGAAGTTTGCACTCCATGTTATCATTCGGGTTTAAGAATACGGTTTTTTTTTGTGATTTACTCGAAATTTAAAAAGTGCAGCTGACTCCATTTTGCCGCGAGCCCATCAATTTGACTGATTCAGATGCAGTTTTGTGGTATCGAAAATTTATATGTTTTCAGAATTACCTTTTTTCAGAAAGCGCTGGTGCTACTGAATTTCGAATGACATGCAATATTAGTGACGGCGGGTATTTGTATCAATTAGAGAGTTTCGACAGCTAGACATTTTCGACAGCTAGACATTGGATTGAATAGTTGTTTCTGAATGTGACCGACACGAAGGCCAGAAATATAAATATTCAATTGCAATATATCTCCAGATATCGAGTCTTTAAACATTATAGGAAGAACTTGCTGACCCGGCCAACCTCGTCCCGCCCAAAATTTGTTTTTCGTTATCACATCCACGTTTTCATACTAAGCTTACGTTCATGGGTACGCAGAACTGTTCATTGGTCGATCTTCTAATCTACCCTATAAAATTATTTTTTACTATAAAATTCCAGTATTTCTATCAAAACTCGACATCATAATATCAGATTATTTTCAGACACAATTCTCGTGCAAGATTTTTCAACCACTTGCAAATAACATGTTTCTTCGTTACATGGAATCAAAGTTTGATACTGAAAATATGATAAAATGAATACAACCCTAATTCGGAAATTCCTTTCGCGAGTTTTGTTCTTATCAACACATTCGACGATTTATTTTTATTTATATAGATAGAAGACGATATAAGAGTGCGTTTTATCACATATGTGCATTATTTTTATGGGACCCCCTCTTTCCAGAAGAGGAAGGGGTGTCATACCATCATAGAATCATTTCTCGTACTCAACAACCCTCACATCCCAAATTTAAAACTACCATAGAAACGTTTATCGATCCCTAGAACCTCTATATACTAAGTTTGATTCCATTTGCTTGATTAGTTCTCGAGTTGTTCAGCACCCTCCCCCCCCATTTATTGCTCCCTAAAACCTCCATATGCCAAATTTGGTTCCATTTGCTTGATTAGTTTTCGAGTTATGGAGAAATTTGTGTTTGATTTCTATGGCAGTCCTCCCTTAGAAAGGTGGGAGGAGTGTTGGATCACCTTAGAGATGTTTCTTGTCCCCTAATACCTCCACATGCCAAATTTGGCTCGATTTGCTTGATTAGTTTTCGAGTTATGCTGGAATTTATCTTACATTTGTATGGCAGGTCCCCCTTAGAGAGGGAGTGGAGTGTCTAACCACTGTAAAAATACTTATTG
Source organism: Toxorhynchites rutilus septentrionalis (assembly GCF_029784135.1). Taxonomy (NCBI): domain Eukaryota; kingdom Metazoa; phylum Arthropoda; class Insecta; order Diptera; family Culicidae; genus Toxorhynchites; species Toxorhynchites rutilus. The sequence goes on along the minus strand of NC_073744.1, from coordinate 34,239,705 downwards.
TACCCTAAAACCTCCGGCTGCCAAATTTGGTTTCATTTGATTGATTAATTCTCGAGTAATGCAGAAATTTATGTTTCATTTGTATGACTGAAGAAATGCGGCATCTTCGTAGTTTTCCACGCACATGAAAAGCTTGAAGCTGTCCGCATGAGAAAGCCTTTTTGCTGTCCAGAATCAGGTTGACGATGCTTCAGTTATGAATAAAGTCACATTAGAGTCTCTCAACAAATTAAACATATTAAAAAGTGTACATGAAAAAGTTATTGTAAGAGAAACTGTTTCCCTGCAAAAGGGCTGGATGAATTGTTGTTTCATATAATTTTTTTGAAGAATTTCGAAATAACACGTTTTTGAGAAAAACGAATTTCAATTTTTAAAATAATTTTTTGTCAGCGTACTATTTTTTTTTAAATGTATTTTTTTTCATGAAAATTTAATCATTTCATTCGTTGACCATAATTTTGTAGGTCTTATAATTTTCGAATATTTGTGAATATTTAGGCTTGGTCCTTATAAAATAAGGCTATTTTTGGAGATTTTAAGTATCCAAAGTTACTTAAGTGGCCAATGTTTTTTACATCTGAAGCGTTTCCCTGCAATCTGAGTTGGTGCTGCCAACTCCCAAGACGAGTTAGCATGGAATTCGACAGTGGCAATGTTTTTTAAAAGTCAGTGCTCAAACTTTGTTCCTTTAACCGGGTGATTTATCTGTGATGAACTGTTGATGTTGAGAAATTATTGATCTGGCTATCTTTTTCGCATCTAGTTTGTGGAATATTTGTTGGGAAAAATCGATAATGAGGGGGAAATATTGAACTCGTAATGAGTTCACTTCACGTACCCTAATATATGATGTTCAATAGTCACTTCAACCGTGCTTCAAAAAATCAAGAATTCAATACATTAATATCAGAAAAACTTAGGGGCAACCTAGGCATCATTATATTTTTGAATACACCAATTCATTTTCATTGGTGACCACCATACCTACATAATCCTTAAGAGGGAATAACTGAATAACACCAGCTTGTGGCATTCCGGATTGAATAGCTGGTGTTATTCGGTTATTCCCTCTTAAGGATTATGTAGGTATGGTGATCACCAATGGAAATGAATTGGTCTTTCTGATATTAATGTATTGACTTTAGCATTCATATAGAAATGCATCACTTTGTATTCCACGATTTTCAAAAATCCAAAACATTGGGCTGTCCGGAAAGTTTGTACCGATTTGAAAAAAAAAATACATGAACTTCAACAGATACTCGTGTATGATGGTACTTGCTGCTGGAGTATCTTCTCCGTAAACAGCGCGTATCTTGTTGTCACTTGTTTAGCATTCTGGCGTTTCCGGAAATGAGACTTTGTTGGCCATCTGCAATAAGATACAAATCGAACAAAAAGAGAATTATTTTACCTATTTGTTTTTTTGACCACACACACACACACACATACACACATAAACACACACACACACACTCTGAAGTATCACTTTTCATAAAAGATATCAAAAAATCAGATGTCTTCAAAAACATTGACTTTTTCTGGCATGTTCGAATACCAGTATTGAAAAAACGGCATTGACTTTTCGGACAAGAATAATGTTCAATGGTAGGCAATGTTTTTTTTTTTTTTTGTTAATATGAACAGATCACATGAATTGCAGAATACAACGGACTAAGAAAGGCTTCATTCCTTTGCAAAATGAAGGCAACCCATACGTAGAAAGTATTCACCGATGAACGCGGTACTGTTGATAATAATCATGATGGACTGAGCTAAAATGCAATTCGGTATTAAACTGGTATTAACCCGGTATTAAACTGGAATAATTCATCCAATTTCATTCAATTAGAATTTTGACTATGTTCATCTTTCCTTCTTCTTTTTTCAATCGAAATATTTTCTTACTGCTTTCATTTTTCTGTTCCCAAAAAACCACGAAAGAGATTTCTGACACAAACAAAAACACATAACGACTCGACAGTCTGGCAGTTTTTTTTTCTAGAAGGCTATTCCATCCTCACGATGAACATCATAATTGAACACTATCCTGTAATTTTGTTATTCAGGCCAGGGATTACCATGCGACCCTCGTATTTCTCAAGGTAAAGAATGGTAGAAAATTTGTGATGCTGTAATTTTGCATGTATTACATCAAAATTATCGATTCTTCTAAAGTCTCTGAGAAAAGGTTGAATAAAATTCCTACGACAATGTCAGATGTTTATAATATAGTCCGAGAAATCTGATCCATATCAGTTTGTTTAGCAAGTTTGGATTTGTTCGCTAGAAGCGATTTGATCACACTCTGTTAAAAAGTTAAATTTTCTACGTTTTGTTCTGTTATGTCTGAATTATTTCGACAAAACCAGTATTATCATTACCTGTACAGATATCGACCATTAAATAGGCGGTATTGAGTCAGACCGGACCATGTGACATTTTTATGATTTCGAGAAAAACGAGTTTGAAGTTTGGCGCTATAAGGGGTTTTCGTCGAACGTTTAAAACAATTTCGATAAGATATTCCTGCTGCACGCATGATTTTCAAAATCTTATAATTGTGGAATGTAGCTTACAAAATGTTTAACTTAATGCAACCAATTACTCGAAATTTTTAATTTTGCGACATGGTCCGCTCTGACTTAACACCGACCAAATGTGAAATGAAAAATGAGAAAACATTCAATTTCTCATGACCCCATCTGATTTTTTCGCATTTTGTTTCAGTATTTTGTTTATCTAAATAGTAAAATGATAGAGATTCAGTACCTTGATTTGGAAAAAATTCCACTCAATTCGCCAGTTCTTGTTGGCGCTCGGTATCTAATCCGAGTTAATTCCGATGGATACACGCTAATAGGCGAACCCTCCCAATAGCGGCTCCAAAAGTGACAAAGAAAATCTCTTTTTGTGACTCAACAGATCACATGCGAATTCCCAAAAAATCCTATACCAATCGATCGATCGATGCCCCGCCATTCATTTGTGCTATTTGTTGTTGTTATGTCCATTCTCCTGCTCGGAACAACATCACACAGCTCTCATTAGAAGGCACCCGCTAAACAAACAAATTATCCGTTTAGTTTTAATTGAATTATGGGAACATAGACGCGAACATCTCCGTGCTTTCCCGTTCGCCGAGGGTGGTCCCAATCTCTTTCGTCACACGAGAGCGCACCTGAGTGAAACAAAAACGAAAACAAAACTCCCGTCAAATTCAGTAGAAAGTAACACTTTTCCACTCCCTTCCACCAATGCCTAAGCTAGCCTCGAACGAAACTCCCCTAAAGCTGAATAGTAGCGATCGGCGCTCAAAGGGGCCAAGCTGCGCACCCAACAGGAAAAAAAATCAAATCACTCAATTCGTTAGTGAGAATTAAGTTTCATATTATGACCAACAATAGCAAATCTCTGGTTTCAGTCCAATGTGAATAAATTGATAGCGATTCATTCGTCGACAAAGGCGACAAAAAAAACAACACACACTGAGAAGAAAAACAAAATCAAAATGTGCAATTAATAAGAAGAAACAAAAAAGGAAAACAAATCACAAAACTACCACGAATATTAGTAGGATTTTCCGAACCCTCCCGAATCCCCCTCTCCCACATTCCATTCAGTCCTGTTGTACAGACTACGCAAATGAAAACTGATTTTAAGAATTCAATCTGAGAAAATACTATTAAAAGATCGACCCCGAAAAAGGATGGGCCCTAGCATGTAAGTTATTTTGTTTTATTTTTGCAATATTAAATCAAATGTGTACATATTTTATTATCTTTATGTCTAAGTCGAATCTTTTATATATACACAAACACAATAAAATAACATGAAAATTAAGCAAAAATACAAAAAAAAAACAAAAGAACACTAGAGGTATAAATAATATAAATCAAAAGATCTTGTAAATAAATTTATTATTTTTATTATCTCCGATAGGACTCTTCGAATCAAATTGTGAAGAAAGTAAAACCACATTCCACATACACACCCACAACTAGGATATCGTTGGGCATTCCAAACTTCAAACATTATTTTTAGCATCGTTTCTACATACATATATAGCGTAAAATGACTTCAATTCCTAGCGAAAACGAGTAGTAGTACCAAACAGCAGACAGAGATTCTCATCTGACTCCAAACTAGTTTCGAATATCACGACTTGCGACAGCCCCCGCTCTTTCTCTTTATCGGTAGTTAGACACCTTAACAAAAAACAAACAACAAACAAACAGAAAACCAACAGAGGCAAAAATCTCACTCAGTTTCGAGAATCGTAACATTAGGAGCAAACTGTGAAAATTTTGAAAGTACTAAAGTAAGCGAAGGCGATAAACAAAAACAAAAGAAAGAAAAATCAATATGGAAAATTCTCTTATAAATATAGTTACACACACGACTCGTACACACCGTCACAACAAAACAGAATATACCTACACGGAATCACACAAACAAATAAAAAAAAAACAAAAAAAAAGTAACTAAATAGTTGAGGTCCGATCTAGGGGTGAATGATGGAAATTGAAAACAAAGAGACCATCTCAGCAAAAGTTTAGTGAATCAAAACACGGTGAATAAAATGAAAATAGGAAAACAAGAAACACTCGCTGGAGGAAAGGCATGCGTGCGCGTGTTACGAGTATATTAATTTAACTCTCGTTTTTGTCGCGAAACAACATAAAATTGAATAAAACCAATTGAATAAAAGAATTAAGTGTTTTAAAAATTCAATCCCACGGGTATGTTATTTTCTCCGCTCTGGCAATGGAGGCGGGAATGGCTTTGACCGATTTTGAAGAAGTCCGTTGGGCTTGGGGTCTGGAAACGTCACTGGAAACTGGTCCACTTGTTTTTTTTTATTCTTCCGTTGTGATCTCCGCTGGTAACAAGGTTTAAAGTCAACGCTCACATCCACAGAAACAGCTACTGGAACAATACGGCTAGTAGCTGTACATGTAGCTGGCCCATTTGTTTCAGTTATTTCTGAGTTCTGCCATCTGGCCAAAATCTCCCCCACGGTACAACAGGCCTTCGAATTGACAGATACAACGTTTTGCCAAACACTTGGAAGCCAACATGAAGCACCTTTCCACAAGTCTGTCGGCATTATTTTCGCTGAGGATGAGTACGAAGTGTCGATACTTTTTTTCTTTTCAGGAAAGCTCAACTTATCGCGTAGCATTTTTTCTTTCTAACTTCACGTTGAGACCTTGAATGAGTTCTTGCTGTTTTCTGATTATTGGAGTACCGGTAAGTTTCTTCGTTTTTTTCAAAAAAATAATGCTTTATTCTATAAAAATGGTTACAATTTAATATTCAAATTATTACCCATCGCTAGTCACAACTTTTTCCCATCTTTCTGGCAATTCACGGATCCCTTTGCGGAAATAATCGGCCGGTTTTTCGGCTAACCACGAATTTGAGAAGTGCTGGTCAACCAGGCCATGTTGCATCGATCGAAAAATGTAGTAATCACACGGAACAATGTCTGGAGAATACGGCGGGTGGGATAGGACCTCCCATTTCAGAGTTTCCAAGTATGCTTTGACCGGTTTCGCGACATGCGGCCGATCATTGTCGTGCTGCAAAATAACTTTGTCGTGTCTTTACTCGTATTGTGGCCGTTTTTCCTTCATTTCACGGCTCAAACGCATTAATTGTCGTTGGTAGAGGTCCCCGTAATGGTTTCATTTGGTTTTAGCAGCTCATAGTACACCACACCCAGCTGGTCCCACCAAATAGACAGCATAACCTTCTGGCCGTGAATACTCCGTGTGGCCGTCGATGTTGATGCATGGCCGGGGTATCCATACGTTGCCCGACGTTTAGGTTTGTCGTAATGGACCCACTTTTCATCGCCAGTAACAATTCGATGCAAAAAACCCTTTCGTTTATGCCGTTGGAGCAGTTGTTCGCACTTTCACTTCAGCACCAAACAGCACCCAATGTCCTATCTTTCGGATCATTCCCATTGCTTTTAAACAATCGGCTATGGTTTGCTTAGCTATTCAAAGTGTATCTGCAAGTTCTTGTTGCGTTTTTGATGGATTTTGATCGAGTAAAGCCTCCAATTCTTTACCTTCAAACTTTTTTGGCGGTCCGGAACGTTCTTCGTCTTCCAGGTCAAAATAACCACTTTTAAACCGTGCAAACCACGTCTGACACGTTCGCTCAGTTGGAGCATGGTCACCATAAACTTCCACCAAAAAGCGATGACTTTCCGCAGATTTTTTCTTCATATTGAAGTAATGAAGTGACACTCCCCGCAAAAACACCCTCGTTGGTACTAAATTCGACATATTCGAAGTGGCAGAAAACTATATTGTTTACGCTTCAACTTTTTGACATGTACTGAAAAAGACACGCAGACAGTAGCTTTCCAACGAATGTCTGGAAATTTGATTCACTGAAATAATAATCAAGTTACGCCATCTGTTGTAAAACCGAAGAAACTAATACCCGGTTTAATAGATGACATTAAGAGTACTTCATGGGCGTAGATCGAGATGGTAAACGCTATAGGGAAAGACAGTGAGCAAGCAAGAAATCCAGTGTATGCCATTCACATTTAAAAAAATGCTTCACGTTCACTAGTCCATTTTCCTTCTATTAGTTGTTCTTTTTCATTCCTTCCCATCAGCATTAGTAGTAGTAAAAAATGCCACAAAGTTTTTTTTTGTTCTAGCTATAACGAGAAACAACGATTGACGCATTCCAGCATTGAAGGAAGAACATAGGAGGGTGGTGTGCAAAACACGATCGCATTGTTAACGAAATTATTATTCTCAATTCACTTGTTTATAACCCTTCGATATTTTACGAGAAGGCGATCCGGCGCACAGTGGTCCCTGAGTAAATTTAGGCGGCCAAAACTCAGATTTTTGAACTAAAAATCAAATTTTTGGTAGACTGGGGTTTTCGGATACGCTGAGTTCTTTTTTCAACTCTGTTGCACCAAAAAACCAAAGGGGAGGAAGGAGTAAGGGGGCAAAGTTCAAAATTTTCAGTTTTTATCGTGTTTGGCATCAAAGTGTACGTTTTCGAATACGCAGTGTTCGCAGCTTATATTTTATTACATCTATTGCTTGTGGAGTGGTAATAGTCAAAGCTGAAAACACAATTTAAATTTGGAGTTAAATTGTTCTATAACATAAAATTTGAGAGGAATGATGAAATTTTCAAGTACACTGTACCGGTTTTTGCAGTTTTTCTTCGTTCAGTACGATTTTTACATTCTTCGCAATCTTTTTCTTTTTGTAACCTTCCTCATAGAGATGAACCATCTTCATTACTCGGTGCCGCAGTTACTAAGTAACATAAAAAATATTGTGAGCTATAAAGTTTCTGAAGGAAATACAAATTCCAACTTGAGCCATGCATCTTCTTCATTTGAAAATCGATCCACCATATTGTTTGCAGAGCCCCATTTCTCTACGAATCTACTAACAAATCTCTCAATTTTCTTTCGTAGAAGCGCTTGCAAAGTTAACGAAATGTTGGTTAAATTTGTTTTTCGTATAATGAATTCCTCACGGCAGTTGAGGCAGTTATATCCTGCCCAGTTGTTCTTAAATGATCGAACAAATCCTTATTACATAACTGGGAAGCCATATCTACAATAAAATTATTTACATTATTAATAAAAAAACGCACAACTTCAAATAACAGATATTTCTAAATAACATTTCGGGTTATTATTGCGAAAAAATCCAAAAGGGGGGATTCCTGGTGAAAATTGCTGAGTGATAAAAGACACTTTGAGGAACACTTTCGTAAAAAAAGTTTTGCGGGGAAATGCGGGGCAATTAGAGAGAAAAAAGTGTAACGTGATTTTATGGTAACTTTACAGATTTTCAAATTCCATATCAAATCTCAAGTTTAGCATAAGGCGTCGGCTGATCGCTGTTTAGGGTGAAACAGAAACAAGAAAGTCACTGAGTCAAATAATGTTTACCTTTTTTTTGATGCAAGGTGACTTTGTCTAATTTGTTTACATTTGTTAATTTCATAGAGCCTCAAAGCTTAAATATTCTCAACATTACATGTGCTGAACAGACTTGTATACTGTTGAATTGCACAGAATGCTTGCACGGAGCTGCGTGAGCGATCGAAAAGCAGCAATATTAACTCTCAGCTTTAACATATGCCTTTGGCTAGACGGCGTCAGTGGTTGTGTGGTTAGCGTAACAGCCTCACAATCCGATCGGCCTAGGTTCAATCCCAGCTGGCGTCGTTGGGATTTTCCAAGGTGAAAAATCTCTGGTTACGTCTTCCTTCGGAAGGGAAGTAAAAGAAGTTAGCCCGGCTCATGAGTTGTTGAGTCTGATAGATAGGAACAGGTGGAGTCGCCACCCTGATGTCGGTGATTGGCACTGAAGTGGCGGAAATAGGACGACGAAAAATAAGCGAAGATAAAAAAATATGCCTTTACCAGTGCTTGGATTTTGAATGAACTGAATATGAGCATATACCCTTCATTCGTTTTCTCATTCATGTACGTTGCTCCCTTTGAACCATTCAACACTACGGTGCCAGGCGAATTGCCTTGATTCACTGCCATCGACATCGGTGAACCATCAACATTCGAAGCTTGAATTTTAAAAGAGGAGTTCGAGCATTCTAAGCTCATTCTTTCTTCTATTCGCTATGATACATACTTGTGGACGTCATCCACTCACAGCTGTAAACTAAATACAGGCGCTTGTGCTCTCTTAGCGGGCTGTGGCCGAGCCTTGGCTGCACATATGGTGCACGGGAGGAGAATTGAATTGAAGCATTTTTCTAGTTTCACATTTATTTTATTATTTTATTATTTTATAATCGAAGTTACAGAAAGACATAGACAAGTTTGTTAGAAAATACATTATATCGTTCCTATTACACGATATTGCAATGAATTCGAAGTTTTGAGGTAAGTTTACTGCTTGCTTTATTCACGTGAATACATTCCTCGTACAGCGAAATACAGCAAATATGTACAGTGTTGTCTACCGTAAATTTCTTGGTGGAAGGAGTAATATTACATATCAATCCAGTATATAACGTATGAACGTTAAGTTATGAAATATCATTAAAGATAATTATACAGTAATTCAAGTGAGAATGAAAATATCTTATAATTTATCGAACATTGCATCGCTCACCCAATCATCTCATTATATTCATATAAACTTAAACTCAAAACATATGAAGGAGTACCTTATGAATCTTCTTCAAAATAATGTCGACGATATTAATACAAAAAGTGCGACACACGGATCGCGCGCATTTCTAAAATATAGATTCTAGCTGGCTCAAATGAAATACGCTTGAGGAATTATTTGCATTCAAATTCAGTAGCACACACTGAATTTGAATGATTTAACTGCAAACTGGCACGTGAATCTCATATGCTACTGTACCAAATATACTGCTTACAGCCTATGTTCAGGGGATAAAAAAGAATTGCTAGACTCTCTTCCAAATAGTCTCACGACTTTTTAGCGTTATGAGTACAAATTCTTCAGCACATATGGATGGATCTGAAAATAGAGATGACCATTTTCATTGGCACCATAATGTACACTCTTTCCAACTTCTATAAGACCAGGTGATGATCTTGCTGCTTTGTGTCATTGTGAACAAATAATGTTTTAAGTTGTATTCTAGTATGTAGGTATTGGTGACTACCATACACTGCATTATTTTCATATGTGTGTGTGCAAGCGCTGAGCGCAAACGAATGTTTTCGTATTTTCAACTGTCAAGTTTCTATAAGACCAGTTACATTTTACGTTGTTTTAGTTGTTTTGATCAATTAAATCTGGAAAATGCCGAAGGGAAAAGTCCTCACGGAGAGGAAAGAAAGACAAATCGATGCATTTCACCAAGAAAATGTTGGTATCAGATGATCCTATCAAGTAGTGCTCAATTATTTGGCGAATCCTCAAGGATACGGCAAGAAGGAGAGAGCTCCACGTAAATCGAAGCTCTCTGACCGGGATAAGCGGGAAACAGCTAGAACAGGGTGGAATACCTCAAAATCGCATGTGCAAATAAAGCAATATTTCAACTACTTAAGGCGGCTCGCACACCGGAGCAATGAGCAACTAGCAACTGTCAACATGCAATAAGCAATATTATCACCAATGGATTTTTCCATTTAATCTTTGTTGATCTCGCACACCGACGCAATACGATATCGCTGTCGCCTTTACAGAGCAACACATGTCGCTAGCAACACGGCGTGTCGGTTGAATAGCAACTTATCGCTCATATTTTGACAAGTTTCGTACATTAAGGCGATTGTTTGCATAATGTCAGGGGTTTTTATTGCTCTGGTATGCGAAGAACAACAAAATATGTTTCCTGTTGCATATTGTGTACTGCAGTTTGCTAGTTGCTTATTGCTGCGGTGTGCGAGCCGCCTAACTGCTCGGGTGACGATTCGTCAAATTTTGCTACAAAATCCTCACATAAAGAGGGTTCAAAACGTTAAAGCTCCTCATCTTACACCATCTCACATCGGAAGACGTCTGAGTTTTGCCAAAACTCTCATGAACCGACAGTGGGATATGGTATGTTGTGACAAAGAATGTTTCCATAAGAATACATTTTGCTATATACCATCACGAAAAGTTCTTCAATATGTAGGTTATCTTTACTGACGAAAAAAGTTCAATTTGGATTGTCCTCATGGTTTCAACGGGTACTGGCGTGATCTACGGAAGAAGGAACAGTATTTTTCAACCAGGATTTTTGGTGGAGGATCGTGCATGGTTTGGGCGGGATTCTGTGCAACCGGAAAGCTCAAAATAGCTTTTACACCATTCAAGGATTACACACATGTTCTGGAATCCTCTCTCCTACTGTTTTTGCGTGGATATCGTCACAAAAAATTCACATTCCAGCAAAACAATGCTCCTATTCATACCAGCAAGTAAACTAAGCAATGGATTAAGGACCAAAAACCTATTTTTTTGGACTGGCCGGCTCGCTCTCCAGACTTGAATCCTGTTGAAAGACTTAGGAGGGATCCTTGTACGCAGAATCTACACTGAGGGAAAACGGTACACCACGATTGAAGAACTCAAGGTCAAAGTTTCGGAATAATGGAAAAAATATCGAAAAAAATATGAAATAGCAGAATTTGATAAATCGTATTCCAACACGAATTTTCAAGGTTACTAGTCGAAATGGCAAGGTTACTAATTATTGACATGAATATCAGCCAATCATTTGGAATTTTTCATTGATAATAGTTATGAATTTTTAAGTGGTCTTATAGAAACTGGACAGCTGAAATTATCATATTTAAGCACAATAAAAAAACAAACCACTCTTTTGAACGAAATTGACGTTAAATATACTTTATTCTAAGCATTCAGCAATGTATGAATGTATCTTGTTGAAATTCTAAACTGTTTGTGTTGCAACGAAATATAATCAGGGTGGTCTTATAGAAGTTGGACAGAGTGTATGTCGACTATATTAAGACTACGCTCGTGCCACCCGAAACAAAAATGTTTCATTTTTATTTCCATCTTTTATAGCCTATAATGGAAATTTAACACCAACAAAATCTGAACAGTTTCGTAAATCTCTATTTCTGAAGACATAAACTTGGACAACAAACAAGTCTGTTTAAATTTAACAAATTGAATCCCAAAACTCGTTTCTAAGCATGAACCAATTCTATTGCAAAGCTATATTGACCCGACGACGGAGAATTCCCCTCTACATTACTACTAGAACATCTCTCAACACCGCGATCGCCAGTGGACTCCACTTAAGCCGGGATAGACACAAGCACAAATACTCCAGTATCATTCGAATCCCGTTGGATTCCGTGTCTCCGTGCCGCCATCACGTTCTGCCAGCCCCAACCCCATCAACCAGCCCAGCAGGAGAGATACCCCGATGACACATTTACAGAGCGCAAACACAGCCACAGCACTGGGATATTAAACATGGGGAAAATACACGGTGTGAATGTAGGTGTGTGAAGATCCGTACCAGTCAGCAGCTTGAAACTGCCTCGCTCGCTGATGCCACCACCATCGTAAGGCTACACTCCCCGAAACAGGATGACTTTGCTACTCTCCACCCTCATCCGTCGCCCAGCAAGTATTGTAGGCGGGAAGAGGTGGCTCTGCTGGTGAGAGCTTGTGTTTGCCTCGTTCGGCGAAATCCAGCCCAGCAACCCTTCCCATCGATCCTTGGCCGAGAATTCGTGTTGTCTGCTCTTCACTCTCGTTCTTCCGTCCGTTCCCGAGTGGTGCCCTGATATATTGATAGGAAAAATCAATAAAAGGGGAGAATGCTGGAGAAGATAGTGAACATTTTGTTACTCTTGGGGAGAGCGCGTGTCGGTTTTTTATACCCTCGGCCAAATAACTCTTTCCGAGGATGGTTTACGTAATAGAACGATAATAAAATGTTTGTTTTTTTTCGCATGGAACTAGTGAAACATAGACGTTGGCAATAATTAAAACTGGTTAAAACTAGGGACAAAGTGGCAATGGTTAACACGAAAGAAATTCTCTGGAAATGAATTTTTTACTTGTAGAAGCCGAGGTCTAATTGTTCAATCGAACTGCAATGCCAAAGCTAACCAGTAGAAATGGCATGAACGTCAAAAGTAGTGATGTATGTTTCGATGCCATCTAGCGACAGAAGAAAACGCTGACATTGCCAGACTCTGCTCGAAAAATACACTAACGAGCATTTGGCTCCCTCTGCTGCCATCCTGTTGTGCCGGGCTGTCATATTGCAGACCGGAATCAACGAAAATTCCTTATCAATCGACGAACACCACTTCCCCACACATAATTTTAACAGCATGTCATCATAAATTCTCGAACCACGCGCACACCTGAGGGTATGGAAGCCTACCCATGGCAGAGATGGGGATGTGGACCGCGCTGTGTCAATGGGTTCATTTTCAAATGACCCTATGGCGTTCACAAAAAAAAATTATGCTATGGAAACTATGGAAATGTGATGCATTCATGTTCCAGATGATGACCTCCTGTATTTCATTTCGTCGAATGCCATTTTTTATTCCAGTGAAAACATACAATAGAAATGTACCATATTAATCAAATTGAAATTTGTCATCTTTTTCATTAATAACACGCGTTTTGTGAATCCGTCAGAGTTGACATGATGGATTCACAAAAGTGAGTGAGTTGATTTTGCTCATACACTGCGTTTCACAACTATAGAACCACTTATTTTTACTGAGTTTCCAGAGATATGTAAGAAGTTGGTTGAATTGATTGGTTGAACTATCTTCATTTAAAAGACTGGCCATTTGAGCTTTATTGTTGTGTTCAGGCGCGAAACAATCAAAAAACTAAAATTCCAGTGTTTCACAACTATAGACCCAGAAGGAAAAACTCTCACTCCTTTACAAAATTAAAGTCAATTTCGCATGATTTATAATAAGTTTCTATCAACTTATGAGTGCTTTGAGGCACCCCTGCATCATGTCCGATTGAGCTGAAATTTTGCAAATGTCATTTTTCAGCCCAACAAACAAAATGTACAAGGTCGGTTCTTTAAATTCAATGATTTTTTTTTCATACTTTCATTGCCACTCAGGTCAAGGTCAGAAGGTTGATTTTCGGCCAATATTTTTTTTCGGAATTGGGCATCGAAAAAAAACAATTTTCCCAAATTCATACGCGTGATCACAGTACAAGATGGAGAAATAACCGCTAATCACTCCACGAAAGCACTATGCTGCATAGTATAATTAGTGGATTATTTCTTTGGGGATTATGTTCAACACATTGAGCCCAGCGTCGGTCCCTACGTCGGTCCGACGTTGAGCTTTTTGGTAGGAAAATGCTGACTGACTGGGACTGACAGCTACAAAATAATAAAATAAAAATATATTCTGTTTGTTTTCGGATGTTTTACGAAATGTGACTACTTTCTAGTCGAATTGCTGACTATTTTCTATTTATACAATCAGTAACTTTGGGAATTGGGACCGACACTGATATTGTGCAAACGCTCTTGATGCGCGCTGAATGGAAAGTGCAGCAAGAAAAAAATGGGGTTTTTGGATGTATAATTTTACTCAGAGATAAAGACTAATTCATTTTCCAGGAAGATTACTTCACTCACAAATAACATTATCATTCGGAAAAATCGAAAAAAAATTATAATTTTGTTAGAAACAGTTGTCCCCTTGGTCCTTGGTCCGGTTATGTCTCCGACAATACCCAGTCATATTTTTTATTTTTCCTAAAGTCCATTAAAATTTTACATATTTTGTTTAAATTTTATAAAACTAGTTGAAATTGAACGAACTTTGCAGCTAAGCCGGGATTACTTTTGACACCTTTTCTTATTTTGTTATCATTATTATTTCTTACTAGCTGACACGGCATACTTCGTCCCGCCCAAAATTGATTTTTTGTTATCACATCCACGTTTTCCTACTAAGCGCACGTTCATGGGTTCAATCGCAGAACTGTTCATTGATTGGTCTTCTAATCTACCCTTTAAAATTATTTTTACTATACAATTTCAGTACTTCCACCAAAACTCGACATTATAATATCAGATTATTTTCAGACACAATTCTCGTGCAGGATTTTTCATCCACTTGCATATAACGTATCTCCGTTACAAGAAATGAATGTTTGATACAGAAAATAGATAGAATGACAGCCCTAAATCGGACAACTCCTTTCTCGAGTTTTGCTCTTATCAACACATTCGGTGATACATTTTCATTTTCGTAGATATAAGACGATATAGTAGTGAGTCTTATCACAATAAAATCCATTTCCACTCTCGAACGAAGATCAATATCGTTACAGCAAACATCAAATGGACAAACAACGCTTATCAATATGTAGTTGTAGAACACATGCGAATTGAATTTTTCGAATTTCACCATTTTCTTTCAGAGTTTTCCGAAAATTTTCAATTGTGCATTATTTTTATGGGACCAGAGAGAGGTGAGGAGTGTCCATTCACCATAGAAACGTTTCGTGACTCCTAAAACCTTCCCATGCCAAATTTGGCTCCATTAGCTTGATTAGCTTTCGAGTTATGAAGAAATTGGTCTTCCATTTGTATGGCAGCCCCCCCTTAGAGAGGTTGGTGGAGTGTCTAACCACCATAGAAACATTTATTGCACCCAAAAACCTCCACATGCCTAATTTGGTTTCATTTGCTTGATTAATTCTCGAGTAATTCAGACATTTGTGTTTCATTTGTATAGCAGCTCTCCCTTAGAGAAGGGGGTGTATTGTATGGCAGCCCCACCCTTATGCCAACTTTGATTCCGTTTGCTTGACTAGTTCTTGAGTTATGCAGAAATTTATGCCACACCCAAACTAGCGTTGGCAGAAAACATTTCATTTTTGGCAGCAAAGATGCCATTTCCTGTGCATGAGATTCAAATGTGCAAATAATGAGCTATTTTAAAAGCTTAAAAATGGTTTGTATGTATGTGAGCAGACATCTTTTTCTGTTTTCTTTTCTCTTTTCATTTGGGATTGTGCAAAAAAAAAGTCCATACGACGTCAATGGGGATCGAACCAAGACCGACTGGCTGGAATGCAAAGTTACTTTACACGGCCACACTATCCATATAGCTGCCAGCGCTATTATAAAGGAGCGTGATAATATTACACCTCATCATAAAATGAAGTTGGAAGGTGTTTTCTATGACGATAAAGAAGAACATGAACGAGAATATATCTTTCTCTGTCTGGCGTGTATTTGGCAAACTATACGAAAAGCTTTTATATGCTTTCATTTAAATGTGTCTCCTGTTTCGCTCGCTCATATTGGCTCTAGCATATATATTATACAAATGATATACATGTATTGGGGAGTGGAATATTTTATGTTATCTTTCAGCTCATTTAATGTAATAAATCGGGATGCCAGAAAATGTGCTAAAGGGTGTGTCACATCAAATTGCATCACGGAAAAAAACGCTGTAGAAATTTAATTTTTTGGAATTATATCTTCAGCTTTCGCTTATAATCAGATAAGAGTGTATAGATCACGTTGGCCATGCTTCACTGTCAATTTTTCGTAAATTTGGAAAAATGTCGCCGAACGAAAAAGAGCGTCGTGAATTAATCCTGCGCACTCATTTCGAGAATCCGGAGTTGTCACATCGGGACATCGGTAAGATGCTGGGAATCGTCCAATCCACGGTCAGCAGAGTACTAAAACGATACTTCGAGAACCTAACCATCGACCGGAAGGTGAAGAACGGCAAAAATGGATGCTCCGTCAGTGAAAAAGATCACAAGCGCGTAGTTAAGCAGTTTAGACGTGATCCGAGAAGTTCGGTCCGGGATGTCGCCAATAAGCTGAATTTGTCAAGTTCATTCGTCCAGCGGACCAAGCAGCGGGAGGGCCTGCGTACATACAAGGTTCAGAAGGCTTCTAACCGCGACGAAAGGCAAAACATGGTGGGGAAGACGCGAGCCCGGAAGCTGTACACCGAAATGCTGACGAAGCCGCATTGCCTGGTAATGGACGACGAAACCTACGTCAAAGCGGACTTTCGTCAGCTGCCGGGCCTGTTGTTCTTCTCCGCAGAGGACAAATTCAGCGTTCCGGAGGAGATTCGCAAGCAGAAACTATCCAAGTTTGCCAAAAAGTACATGGTGTGGCAAGTGATCTGCTCTTGCGGAAAGCGGAGCGCCCCCTTCGTGATGACCGGCACGGTAAACGGGCAGGTTTACCTTAAGGAGTGCCTACAGAAGCGCTTACTACCACTATTGAAGCAGCACGAGGGCCCGACCATCTTCTGGCTGGATCTCGCTTCGTGCCACTATTCAAAGGACGTGTTGGAGTAGTACGAAGCCAACGGTGTCACCATCGTGCCAAAGGAAATGAACCCGCCCAACGCGCCGGAGCTTCGCCCAATAGAGAAATATTGGGCGATTATGAAGCAGTCCCTCCGGAAGAACCCAAAGGTTGTCAAATCGGAGGCGGACTTCAAGAGAAATTGGATTTCTGTTAAAAAAAACTACAACCTGACGTTGTACAGAACCTTATGGACGGGGTAAAGAGGAAGGTGCGATCATACGGGCTTGAGCTCGAAGTATGAATAAAAAGAAAATGCCAAAAATTGTTTAACAGTTTTTATTTTACTGTCTAAAATTTTCAAAAGGATCGGTCTACTGGACGAATTTCTACAGCGTTTTTTCCATGATGCAATTTGATGTGACACACCCCTTAAAAATTAACTTTGGGTGTAGTATAAATATAAATAATTG
The DNA here is from genome assembly GCF_029784135.1 of Toxorhynchites rutilus septentrionalis. Taxonomy (NCBI): domain Eukaryota; kingdom Metazoa; phylum Arthropoda; class Insecta; order Diptera; family Culicidae; genus Toxorhynchites; species Toxorhynchites rutilus. Next base: position 34,222,453 of record NC_073744.1, on the reverse strand, counting down.
GTAATACAAAATTTTATTAACATTTTCATACGAATTGCTAATTTTTACCTACTTTTAGTTAACACGTTGAGCCCCGCATCGGTCCCTGAAGACTGTTTCGTTAGAAAAGCAATGGTCACTGAGACTGACATAAGAGAATATAAATATAAGAATTAACATAAGAGAATATAAGAGAATTAAAAAAAATGGATTGTTCTCGGATATGTTACAAAATGTAACTACTTTCTAGTTGAGTTTATGACTATTTTCTTTCTATACAACGCTGCTTTATGCGGAACTTTAAATTTTTGAACTATTACTCTCTGGCAATACATAGTTGCATTGAACCTGTATCGCATTCCCACCAGAATTGAAACTAATCCTGAGGATCCTAGTATGAACACGTTGAGTCCCGTGCCGATCCATAGGGATTAACATTGAGTGTTTCGTTAGAAAAACGTTTATCACTGGAACTGATAGTTACAAAATAACGAATAAAAAAGAACATGGTATTTTTCGGATGTTTTACGACAGGTAACTACTTTCTAGTCGAATTTATGACCATTTTCTTTTTATACAGGGTCTTTCGGATTACTGAACAAATTTTAATAACTTCTACAAAAGTGAATCGATTTTTATTTTTAAAAAACGAATATAAAGCTTATGACATTTTCGATGTGACCACCCCTTTTTTCGATAACGCGTTTTAAACGGTGAACAAAATTCTTCATGCACAACTCTAACATTACGACTTCGATGCTGTTGAAATTCCGAGTTATTTCTTCTTTAAATTCCTCCAAATTTTGTGGCTTATTAACATAGCAACAATCCTTCACGTAGCCCCAGAGAAAGTAATCGACGACGATAAATGGTGAAATTCTTACCATAACCGAAGCATTAAAGCTTCGGTTGCTCGAGTAATACGATTTCACTAAAAATAGACGTTCTTGTAAATTGTACATCTTGACACTAAAAACCACCCGATCAAACTGAACGAGTAGCCGAATATTATCATCCCGAAGTGGGGAATGCAGTGTTACCATCGACGGAACGAAAAAAAATTATAAGGAGGTATTCGATTTTTTTGCGTGAGCGTTTGATCTGAAAGACCCTGTACAATTAAATATCTTTAGGAGCGGGGACCGACACCGATATTGTGCAAATGCTCTTGATGTGGATGAAAGCGCAGCAAGAACAATCCCGGACTCAACGTGTTAATCTCTAGAGATCTAAAGAAAGAAAGAACAACCACTGAAAACACAAATCCCTAAAGATTAATCCAAATTCCGTACAATCTACCTACGGATACATATTATGATAAAATTCAAACATTTCCGTAGACCTTGCATCTCCAACAGGGACATAAAAATCTTACATAACAAATCTTAGAAAAATTCCGGTTTCACTAATTACCAAATCATTTAAGATCGTTCGTAGAGAAAAAGAGTTGAGGAAAATAATTGAGACTACTGAGCGCGTGCGCAAAATTTTATTTGAACATTCGAGTATAGAGAAGCTTAGTGTTACGTGAGTGCCTTGTTTTTCTAACGTCGACCCAAAGCTGTCTCCAAAAACTGCATTAGAGAACCATTAAGATAAATGAATTGGACAGGAATCCGATTGAGCTGGAATTTCGCAACTTGTATTTTTTCGCGGGAATCAACATTTTGCAGGATGTCCCGTTCGAGAATTCGAGATGAACCTTTTTCATTGGCACTCTACTGTACATATATCCTTTTTGTAACCATGATGAAAAATATTGAAAGCGTCTGCAAAGTTTCATCCAATTCAAGGATTCTCAGGTGAGTTTCCCTATATTTTGAAGTCATTCTGGATGAAAATTCCTCAGCCGAATTTGTATCGAATAAAAGTGTGTCATTTTAATATTCCTTACTGCTTCAAATATAGCACTTTAGCCGTCTCATCGACTGATAACGCTTAGAACAGCCGATAACGAACCAAAGTGATAATTCAAAATAACCTGTGCTCGAGAGCCCGCAGGAAGGTAACATTGACGGCATTGATAGATTGGTGCATTTCCTGCTTTCTGGATTGTAAAGCAAACAGAGCTATGATCTAGAGCTTACTTTCTAGTCCGTAAGTCCTAGGTTAGTTTTCACAGCCCCTCACAGTGTCGCTTTGGTTGCTGATCAAAATCGAAGCGCAGGGTGTACACTTTTGACTGTGGCACCCATTGGTAAACACTGATAAGTTTTGCTACAGCGAGAAGCACACCGTTTTCAACACGCCCGGATACACACACACACACACACACGGAACCAACACGTGAGATTCATTCTTATCAATTTTACCAGGATTAGGGCGAATAATAATGGCAAGCTCAGGGATCCCTCCCCAAGCAGCAAATCACTCGAGCAAATCCTTCGCTGAGAGAGCAAATCATTGCAACGGCGTCGAAGGCGACGGTTTGAATCGCATGTGACGATTTAAGTATTATCTTTTTTTTTTTTGAGAACACTCCGAAAAACTTTACCGAGAAGATAAAATAATGTTTTGTAACAAATATTGCTGGTGTGAATATGTTTTCCCCTACGTATAAGGTGTGGACGACGCTTCGTCACTAATCCCGGAACTCAGCTCGAGGTCACGCACCTCATGAAACGATGATAATAATGCTCTGCAGCTAACTGAGATGTCACTCCACAATGAATTGACCATCGTCCAGTCCATTAACTATCATCGGCCAAAAAACACAATTCCATACTGGGGTCAAATCACTTTTTCGAGCCACGTCATCGCAGCTGCCGCGTCGAGTACTTCCGGCGAGGGTCTACTCGAGGGCACCTCCACCATGGTGACTTCGTGAATCCTAAAACACCAAACTTAAGTTTGTCACCGATCTAACCACACAACAGATACCTATTCAAATTCCCCAGTCACGTCGAAGCACCACTCGAGCGGAGGTTCGAAGTGGTAAAGAAACTTCCGAAAGCTCAAGTCGCCCTTGTGGCAGCACATTTATTTTTCTTAGCACTCGCCACTTCGGAGCGTAGAAAAGCACTCAATCATCGGTCGCAGAATGGTCGCCTACCTTTCAGGTGTCGGTACTGGATCACCGTCGTTGTTCTCCTGAATAAATGCATTCAGTTCTCTTGGTCTTGGGTGCAATTTTTATGAATGAAGCTGATTTTGTGCTTGCATAACGTGATGTTTTCATCAGTAGAAAACCAGCATATCTTTAGCGCGCTGGGGAGGTAAGAATAACAATCCGCCACTTCATTCTATGATGATGATGAATGGAAAATGTACATGCTGACATTCTCGTCTTCATTTCGGTTGAAGATGAACTTGGATTTTTGCATTATCAGATGGTTAAATTGTTTTCTAACATCATCTTAACACTCATTAAATTCCGAACAAGCGCATTAATTTAATAGTTATCTCCGAAAAGTAAATCGAACATTCAACAGCAGCAGCGTAAAATGGATAACACCCGTGCCGAGTTAAATCCCCACAAGACAAAAAAAGACGGCAACTGCAATGGTCCAAAATCGTCGAATGAATAAATAACGAATGTTTATAACGCTTTCTTTCCGCACGCGTCTGGCGATGGCACAACAGTTTGCGCATCAACTGTTAATATGGAGTGCAGCTTCGTTATGTTCCGATGCGGCAGATGATGATGAAGCGATGCGGGATTCATGAACATGGACTGGGAACGTGTAGGAGCACAATAAGTGTATTTCAAAGGCAGGAGAAAACACATTTCAATGCAAACAACTCCGATAGGGACATTTGCTTGCAGCGAATTGACGCAGAATTTGACTGAAAACCGGTAAAAATATATTTTTTTATGTTTTTTTTGTTGTTATGCTTTATAAAAAAAAACTACAGCAATCATTCTTAAAACGAAAATGTAATCCTAAAATTTTGCAATAAGGAACAAAGCTGCCAATTTTCACAGTTCCTTTCTACTCCGCTTTGACTTTTTTTCTGCTTCTTGATTTGTTCTATTGAGACTTTGTACGCCCAAAATTAATTTTTAGCGCATGTTCTGGCATTCCGATTTATTACATTAAATGAGCTCAAATATAACAGAAAATGTGCTACTCTCCCATACTGATGTAGCATATGTATAATATAAGAGCATAAGAGCAATATGAGCAAGCAAAACAAGATACATATTGCAAATAAGCACGCATTAAGGCTTCGCGTACTTTGCCACATACAGGAAAACCTGTTTTTGTGCGATTTTTTTTATGCGGTTTTCTGTTCTTGTGCGGTATATGTGCGGTCTCTATCCCCCGCACAAAAAAAAGGTTTGTCTGTACACGGCCCAGACCGAAAACGATATAGATTCACGTTTATGCTCTCTTTTTTTACTCTCAGAAAACACTTTCCAACTTCATTGCATAATGAGGGGTAATATTATCACGCATTTATGCAACATCACCAGTGGCTGTGGGGATAGCGTGGTCGTGTAAAACAGCCTAGCTAGTCGGCCTTGGTTCGATCCCCGTTGACATCGTTTGAACTTTTTTTTTGGGTACAACCCCAAGCTGACATTCAGTCCGAAAGAAAAAGATGTCTGCTCCCATACATGCAAACAATTTAATGCTTTTGAAAATGGTGCTTTTGATGTCCAATCAATTCGTGCTCAATTCCATTTTTATCGTGTAGGTCTTGCTACTAAAAGATTATGTAATTGTCCAGGATATCATGATATCGAGCATGTTGTTTGGTAATGCAAAAAAAATACGATTGAAGAATTTAACTGGCTATTGATTTAGAGATTTGAAATGGTATACGCACAAATGTCCGATCATGATAGCTTAAGTAGTTGTGATATTAATATTATGTTACCCGTATATACCTTCTCTAGAAGTAATAATATTATTATTTTACCCGCTTTATTACAAGAAAGAAAAGGGTGGTGACTTTGATGTATTTTCTACACATTCTAGAACATCGATATAAAATAAACATATGATGTCGAGTCTCTCGTGTCCTTGTTAGTATGTGGTTACGGATTATTCCTCATCCTACCCGTTTAAGGATATCAGTTTATGAGAGAAACTATTTTTCAGGACCTCCATTTGATGTATCAAAAGAGTAAAAATTGCAGATTTCTGGACAATGAAAAAACTCAATTCAAATGCAACTACTAACAATCATAGTCCAACGTCGAGCCCTTGATCCCTTAGTCCTTTAGACCCAGATCCATCTACTACCATCTACAATGTTTTGCAATTAATTATTGAGTTGATCAAAACAAACTGAAACGAAGTCGCTCAGAATAATTCGAAAACCAGAATAATTTATCTTATTCTCTCAAGCTATATATGCCATATAAATATATATCTAAAATCGTACCAAATGCGAAAACCCAGATTTTCTTAATCACTTCAGATTAAGTAATAATTCGGTATAACAAGCATTGATTTTATGATGAACGCTATCGTAAAATCTAATTCATCGACATCATGTATGTATATTAGACAGTTGCATAATTGATCGCAAATGAGGACACAAATTACTTCCACATCTTTCAGAATGTATGTACAGTGTCGACATCTGGTGGTTATATCTATTTAGTACTGAACCTTACTGAACCGTTTCTTTATAAATTTCCTGATATTTCCACACAAACATCAAACATGAATGACATATCTGATTGCATCTCTTCTGTATAATATGTATGAGTTTTAACTGCTCTATAATCATATTTTAGATAGCCATGGGAGCTTGCTCGATAATTCAAACAACAGGAGTTCGAATCCCATGGGAGCAATTTTCCTAACCATACCACACCACTCATTTCAACCATTTATGTATCCCTCCTAAAAGAAAAATTGACGAATTTCATGCCAACTCGTCATAGGAGTTGGCAACACAATCTCAGATAGCAGTACAACGTTATGGCTGAAAGGACATTGGTCATTTGAGGGGGTAGTACACTATGAACAACATAAAAAGTATGTGATTTTCGCGATTTTTTTCAACGAGAGAATAAATTACTATGATTAATCTAATATCACAGTTATACTTTAGGTATATATTACATAACAAACAAAATATAAATTGGTGTCAATTGGACTGTCCCCTTAATAGCCGCAACCGGTTTGTTGAAACCATTGCAGCCAAAACCTTGTAAGCTGGTGAGAGTTCTACAAGTTTTTCTAGTTAATTGATTTCAACCAATGATTTTTTCACGTAATTTTGGACACATTTCCTGTCATCGTACGTAGGTTTTTTTTTCAAAATATAAATTTTTGACAAAATGGCAACATTTTTTGTAAAAAATTGCAAAAATCGAGACAAAAACATTCACCAAATTTTATTTTTCGAAATATCAAAAAAAAATCCTACGTACGATGACAGGAAATTTAGTGGAGAATCTGGGGAAAAACTATTTCATCAAAATCGGATGGACCATTCCGGAGGTAGAAATCCCAAGAGTTTGCAAAACTTTGTTCCAGAGAAAAATGCGTTTTAAATTTTGGATCCGCGCTCCTTACGCTAAGACTTAGGTCCACTAATTGGCTTGTAACTTTGGAACGGAGCATCGGACAAACCTAGGACAGAAACTACTGTAAAGTAAGACATCCTACAGATTTTTTTCAAGTTTCCATAGTGTACTACCCTCTTAAGGAAATTTGTATACTTGAAATTAGAAATGAAACGGATATCCAGTGACCTACTATCCGGCCGGATAAAGGATATTAGAAAATATAAATAATTCCTCATTAACACAAGATAAACCATAACAAAAAGCCCATTAACATTATTCATACATAAGTAAAAACAATGTTTGATAATTGAAATTCCAGATGTAAAGATCGTGATTGCTTCGCTGACGATATGTGCAATCTCGTCTTAGTCCAAATGCTTTTTATGCAGAAAAATGATGATAAATTACCCCGAATATATAGGAGAGGTTAGAACATATAATTCTTGTTATTTTATCAAACGAAATCAGAAGCCAAACGTATAGCTCCATCGAACCATAAAGCATGTTTTGTAGTGAAGTCTCTCAGATCAGTCTTAGTCTCTCTTTTTTTGCTTCATGCACACATGCAATTTCTTCCAGTTTCATATTCGCAAATAAAAAGCCGAATATCCTGCCTCGAAGGTTTCCGGATATCCGGTATTCGGCCAAACTACAATCCATTTCATCACAACTTGAAATATTTTAAAAAAACTGCTTTTTCAAAGTTTTTATTATAATTTTTCAAAAGAATATATCCCAAAAACTGCAAAACCAACAAAATTTCGACCAGAGAATAAAATGTAGTAAATTGTAGAAAAAAAAATTCATATAAAATACCATTTTATCATGTCCAATTATCATGAAATAAAAATGTATAAAAAATTGAAATTAATTTTTCTCACAAAAGGTATTTTTTTTAAATCCTCGAAAAAAAAATTTATGAATAGCCCTTACAATTTCCAACAAGACATTCATACGTCGAAAAATGGGCAGTGTTACAGAGAAAATGTTTTTCTAACAACAACTTTTTCGTGTTTTCTTCGAGAAAAAATACAACTGACCCCAAATTCGTTCAAATCAAGATAGCGATATAGTGTTTTGGTTATAGTTTTAGATCCTTTTAAAATATGAACTTTGGTCGAAGACGTCACCGTGCTATTTTTTATAGTTTCTAGAATATAAGAAATTGTTGGAAGGAGACCCTTGAAAAGCTCCTACCAACCTCTCCCAAAACGTCGAGCTTTACTGTTATCTCGAAAACAAATTGTCAAAAAAACAAAAGAAAAAACGGTCAGAGAAACGACCAAATAAAAAAAGGGACAGCAAGAAATCTTCCATGCAATTTAAAGTCATTTGGCATCGATTTTTTTTAAACTCCGATTTCGCGTACAGCCTCTTGGGTAATTTTTCGGGTTTCATAAAACTCAAATTTTGACGTCTGTGACACTAGAAATTGATGTTCTCATATTTTATCGTGCAAATCAACATTCCGCAGGAAATCCCGTATGAAAAATCAAGGTGGCCATCAACATATTTTTTTTACAACAATAACCTTATTCAAAAATTCTAATTAAAACAAAATTTGGAATTATTGATTGTATTTATGTTTTATAGTTTACAAGGCGTCATCGTATAGAAATTTCACTAAATTTATTCTCACTATAAAAAAAAATATGTCTCGAGAATGGTTTGTTCTAGGACAAACATTATGTATAGTTTTTCATGTAGAATCGCATGTAGATTCTATTTTTCATATTACTTCTCCTAAATGGTTACGATTTCGCAAAGTATCGAAATTTTATGAATTTTCAAAAATGTATATCTCTATTTTGAAGAGGCGGACACCGCACCGCTATATGTCAAAATTTATTGAATTGAAAGAGTTTTTTTTTTGATAAAGTATATTAAAAAATCGAAAGGGAGAGAAGTGTTTCTTTTAAGATGCAAAAATAATCCAAATTAAGTTCAATTTCTGAGTAATATTTTTTACCAGTGCATTTTAAATGTTATTTTTTCTAATCAATTATTATTTTCAATCAACTTTTCTGTGCAAAAAAAAATCTCTTGAATGGCGTTAACGATCCCTGTGGAACTTTTGCCGTCCAAACGTATGCATCAATTAGTGTCATTTATTGATTGTCGAGATTTCTTAAGCCAAATAACAAGCCTTGAATGTATTCTAAGGGGCAAGCTCTAGAATACGCGTGACCACAGTGCAAGTCGAAGGAAATTTTTTTGACGAAAAATCCCCGGCCAGAACGGGAATCTAACCCGAACACCCGGCATGATAATGTGAGTCGATCACGGGTGCACACAAAAAAAAATGTAACTGTAGAAGCTGAATGTAGCTTGAAATCAGGATCTCTGATACTGCAAAAAATTATCAGAGATCCTGATTTCGAGCTACTTTTTTTTGAAAAAAAGTTCAATGTGTCTGCATACTCCCTTACAAAAAATCAGCCGTAATTTAAATTGGTTTTATGACAATGAAAATTGTGATTTTGAGAAGTTGCCAGCATATTTAAGAGGTTTCAAACAAGAAAAAAGAAGGTTGGGTCAGCGACGGGCTGATTTGGCGTGGAATTGCTCTATATACAAGGAGATCTTGTGAGGCTAACATTTCCTTTCATTCGGAATAATATTTCTACCAGTGAAAAATACTTAATCTCATATACTAAAGTAAAACTGAAACTCTTTCATTCGTTATCAAGTTGGCTGAAGCAATACCTGGGTTGAAACAGTGAATTCATAACTTTCAATAGCAACATTTCCCAAGTCAATCTGGACGTCTTTTTCTCTCATAATCAGCATGCATGCATCGAACCAATTTGCATTTCGACAACGTTTAAAAAACCCCTCCACATTCGATCCGTCAGCGACCGATTTCCGATAGCCTCTCGGTAGACTTCCAGTTCTTCGTCCCTCACGATGCTCGCACGACACACGAGCTGGAACGAGCTGGAATATTTGCATCGGCAATCAGGACTTTCTGAATTGGCTCACTCCCCCAGAGATTCATCAATATTTTCCAATGCTGATTGCAGCTGATGACTGACTTCGACCGACTGGCGCGCTACGGATCGGAACTAACATCAACATCGACACCTCCTCTGCTAGGTTCCGGACGGGCGAGGGAAACAATTGGCAAACATCGTTGAATCGTTGTCCGGGCAATCGTTGGCAGGCTTAACAGGCATGCCTGATTTGTGTCCTGCACCGGGGACTGCAGGCGTTCCGAACGCTTGTTGTTTGAACAGTTTGCTAATTAAAGTCGAACCGAGTCGACTTACAAATGGCTCCCGCCGCCCCAGAATTGGTGCTAAATGATACCAATTTCCAGTACAAAGGGTTCTGATTTGGCAAACGCTGCGACAGGTTCACCGAATGAAGTCTGATTTCCAATTTTTTCTGCGAAGTGAGGAAAGCTGATCCACTAATTGGAATCAATTATTTTTTTTTGGTTTAACTTCTTGCCTGACCCATCGATGACACAGTTCTGCTTCTGCCATCAACTCAAATAAGTAAAAAGTTTTCAACAGAGATTTGTTCTTTGGAAGCAGCGAAAGAAAAATAGAACAAAATGTGGTAATGAAAATTGGAAAATCAAATTAAACTTCTGTCTAACGGAGAAAAGTGATTGTATTGTTAGTATTTTTTCTGCTCTCCTTTCCAATGACTGACGCTTGTCAGGTGTAACTGAACTGACTTCCCTTCCGGCATACTAATTATACGAAGAAGGGAAGATGGATGACCGTTTCACTGACAGTGACCAAACTGACACCCAATTAATTTCCATTATTGGCGGAGTTCATTTATTTGATTATTTTATTTTCACTCTATCGGGAAACTTCCTTCTCCTCGACAACGCTTCCCAACTGATTATTCGCTGATTCGCTAGGAAATAGTTGTCTCTCCCAATGCCAATGTCAGGGACTTTGGAAAACACTATCAGCTGACGCGAGACGATGCATTTGGACACTTTTATGAAGAAATCAAACAAAAATCGATTCTAAATCAAACAGACAATGTTGTTTATCGACAAATAGGTACACCACCCTGCTCCGTGCCCTCCCTCCAAACGTGTCGTGCATATCGCTCGCGCTCTATTTGCTCTAGATTTGTCCTCCGTCGGAATCGCGCGGAGATTCCTCGTCCAAGCAAACTATGCAGAACTAGTAGAACGACTCCTATCGGACAGCAGCGCTAGTAGATGTCCCGGACCTAGGCTCAGAAACGGAGAAATAACGATAAGGTTTTTTCCACTTCTCGCCCGTCTGCGTAATCATGCATGTTGCCGTATATCTCTGTGAATCCAAAAGTTTATGGCTGTGTGGAATTGAGTCCTGACCGAAGATAGTCTCGCACACAAATACTCACACATACCACGGAACGCGAGACGACAGCAATCGGCAAGGCGATGATAAGCGAGGCTGGACTCGGAGGGACTAAATTTCCAGCACAAATATTGGCTCGATAAACAACAATTCCCAAATAAACTGAAAGGTGATAAGCGAAATTTTTATGGAACGGCATTGCTCCGGTTGACGATGATTGTGGATGTTTCGGTAGCCCAGTAGTGTGGCACGATGAAACCGATCCTCAATGTTAAATTATTGTTTGGCAAAAGAAAAATGAAGCGTTGCGTTCTCATCAAAGACATCCTTAAAAAATGCGTCGGAAAACCAATCGAAAATGACTCAATTAAAATTGAGAATAACACTAACCCAGCTAGAACTACAAACAGGGAGCAGTTACTTTTAATCTGAAAAAATGGAAATAATGGAAATAATGGAAACACTCAAAATAAATTGTAGTCCGTTATGCTCACTTTCTGCTTTCGAAATCGAAATCAGTTTGTTACACACAACATAGTCTACAAATGAAATATGATTTCGACTTCAATATACTTCTTCAGTGATGGACACAAAAAAAATTCCATCCCAATTTGAAATCAGAGTTTTCCAATATTAAAATTTTTTTTCAAATTTTTCGGTATTCCAGTCAAAGCTACGTAAAAGTAGGTAACCGATGGTATTTTCACATTGATTCACATTATTCATTGACAAACACGAAGATGGGAAAAACATGTAAGATAAGTATTAGGTTTTTTACTCAAATTGTTAAGCTGGAATAAAAAAGAGTGCGAATGTTAAGTGATGAGCGCATAAAAATCAATCCCGATTTGAAACCAAAGTGTTTTAATATTAAAAGTTTTTCCAAATTTTTCGGTATTGCGGTCAATACTACGTAAAAGTGAGTAATTAGTAGACCATTTTGGCATTTCAGTATCGTTGATTAATTTTTTAGGCTGTTCCTCGTGGGCTCGTGGGTTACTGCCGATGGTTACATAGATATTTTATGCGAGATCCTCGTGCTGAAAAATGGGCTGGAGGATAACAACACCTGCCGGTAAGATAGGCCCGGATCAAATCAATGGTGTGGCTACCCCATAGCCCCTACTTGAATCCCATCGAAAATTTATGAGCGATTGTGAACAACAGGGTGAACAAAATTGAGACCAAATGGGGCCATATTGACGATTACTGATTTGTTTTTGCTTTTTTTTTTTAGAATAAACCAAGAAGTGGACTTTTTTATGTCATACCCTTTAACCCTTTCAGGATCATAAGGTATACGGTATAAGGCGGTACCTTATTAAATAAATTTAGCTAGATGTAATGAATTAATAGGCACCCTAAAAACATAATTTATATCAAAAATTCAAAAAACTTTTACATTTTTTTTTTAATTAATGGGACAAATATGTTCCTATGGTCGCTATTAGGCTTTGCCAGTAAAAATAATAAATAGGTACAGTCCAAAATATTAAAATAAAAAAAATATTTACAATGGTTACGTAAATATTTAATTCATCCATGGGACATCGGTGTCCTCGTGGTCGTGAAAGGGTTAAGTACTCATTTAGCTTGAGCTTGATCTTGGGCAGACTGTGCATTTCGTAGTTGTTCTCCATGATTGACCTGAACCAGCAAAATTGCACAAAGAACACACTGAATGAATAATACAGCATTCTTATTGTGCAAGTTTGGATGATTTGAACTTTAAATAGTCAATAACGACGCCGGCCCCGTCCTTACGATTACCTTCCTCCTTTTCAAAATAATTGTTTACTATTGGATACGTGTATAAGAAGAAGTGATGAGAAGATGATTGAGTATACTATGATTAATATTTTCTCGACTATTTTCAGCATCTCGATTATTTGAGCATATTTCATTATTTAAATACTCTTTTCTTGAACCTCTTAGGTCATTAATTCTATAGTCATGAAGTAAAATTCTGTGCATAGCAGTCATCATAAAGTATCAAGAGTACAGTAATCTGTAATCTGTAACGTAACGTTTTGTTGTGTCGGTACAGTAATCGTTAATTTTTCTGGATCTATCTGCTTGGAGGATGAAATTTTTATAAGAATATTTCGAAGTCGTTTAATCAATTCAAAACCCACGCCAGTTATTTCGGAACTTGTTTCGGGATTCGCAAAAATTCGTTTGTCAATGATGAGACCTATTCTAGTTTTGAAACTTTCCTAAATGTGTGAATTCCATTGATTCGTATTGCTGAGCTGAAATACCGATGAGAACTAACCTGATTTTCTTGGTGGCATGACATGTGTTTCGAACCCAGGTTTTCGCTATTGCTGGAATCCCAATATGAATCATACGTTCAGAGCAACGTAACTAACCATGTAAAACTCTGATGTTGTAACTAGTATAACAGCTTTGTTTAGAAGTTGTATTTGTTAAGAAATTGACGCATTTTCCAGCAATCTTTGTGAGAAATATTGAGATTGAAACAATGCCTTCACTGCCCTTCATTATCTCCAAAGGCTTTGACTCTTTCATTTAATTTTTTTTTATTCATAACTTTTTAATGATAAATTTTGTGATGTTTAGCCCAAATTTAAATTTTATCCTCTACAGATTACTCTGATACGAAATTTTCATCAATGGATTATTATGGTTTCGATTCAATTAAATCCTAGATAGAATTTCATTATTAAAAAAAAAAAGTAAAAAAAATTGCTATCGCTTTGTTTTTACCTAAATTTTGCATGTAGTCACAATCGTGGCAAACTGCGGCAACCAAATTTTTAAGCTGGTTTTCAACAAACAAATATATATTTTTTATTAACTTTTCTTTGTTGGGCTTAAAAAGAACAAATTTTACAATGTTTAATTAAAGAGATTTGTTTTGTATAGTTCTCCGAACAATATTTTCCTTTTACGTCAAAAAAATCCAAGCTATCATTGAAGCTGCAGAGCGTTTAAAAGTAACGTACCGTCATCCGGGGGCAAATTGATCACGGGGGTGAAATTGATCAAACTTATTACTGAAAACAAGTATAAATTTTCAGAGGTATTATGCAATTTGATTTCGAACTTTTTAAATCTGACATGTTCAATAATCATCTGAAAGTTCTTTTTGTCAATGGCTCTCAACGAATCTCTTATTAAATTGCATGAAAATTAATATTTTTTTGAATAGCATTTCCGCTTCCATTTTTAACTATGGTAAAGAAACATATTTTCAACACAACTAAGCAATATTTATAGATGCTCAACATATTATTTGACTTCTAGCCGATACTTGATGAGTTAAATAACTAATCAAATGCTCGCAATTACTATTCAAACAAGTGAGAAAAAGCTATTTTACAAAAAAGCACCCCGAATGACCAGAACCGGATCCCATCATGAGACAAATCGAACGTCTTGGTTTGCCAAAACTAGCTCATTAATGACCGTTTCAAACTCTTAAACTATCATCTAAATGACCGTAGGTGAAATAATAATTGATTTTCTATACATTTTTGTGCATATGACATTGTAATATTCTGAAAAACATAGATTGATCAATTTCACCCCAGGCTACATTTTGAAATTTTCCGCTCAAAATTTCCAAATTAACGCTTGAGGATTTTTTTGAACATAACTTTCCATATCGTTTTGTGGCCTTAGCACCAGTACTGTTTTTAAAAACAATTGGGTATAAATCTAAAAAAAAAATTGGAAATATTCACGTTTTTCTGAAAATAGTGATCAATTTGCCCCCGGTTTACGGTACTTTCTTTCAAAAAAGTGTCAAAAAAGTCAATATGCCAAACTATGGAAAGTCATTTAAAAAATCTTATTTGATGATATTGCGCTCAAATTTGTGATTTAAATACTTGAATATTATAGCAAAAAAGAAAAAAAATTAAGAAACAGCTGAGGCAATTTTCATTTTTTGCCTGATGGCCTGCGATTGCCCACTGTGCAGTGGCTAAATGGAAATCGATGGAAAACCGATGAAAGCCCGACTAGCTGAGAGTTTATCATCACAACCACCGAAAAAATCGAATAGAAAGTAATATATGCGTCGAAGAGTAAATTTTGAGTAAATTTCAAAAAGCTTGATGCAAAAAACTGTTACAATAGTTTGATGAGATAACTCGAAAAACTAATCTCAGATATTCAGTCTGATTTGCGAAATTTCAATTCAAGTATACCCAGGTTTTTTTACGCGGTTTTTTACGAGTTTTTTTACGCGGTTACTCAAATTAACGCGTTTTTTAGGCGAATTTTCCAATTAACGCGGTGCAATATCACATCTCTCTCTCAGCTCACATTTCTCTCTTGTACTCTCTCAGAGCACATTACGGTCATTAGTGCTTGTAACGGAGCTTAGCGCTTATGAAGCAAATTAGTGCCGCACCTTATCACGATTCTTACGTGGATTTTAGGGGCTGGGTAACGGGGAGCTCACCGGGCGGTACAACGGGACGGGGTTTTTATACGGGTAGCAATTCGTGAGTGTCTTTCCCTGTCTACTTAGCTCTGGACGGTCCAACAGTGGTACTGCACGTGCATCGGCAGTAGAGTGTAGAAATCACAAGGGAATCTTCTAGCAACAGCAGATGAACTCATTCTTGAGGGAAACCGAACTATAGCTACTAGTACCCAACGACATTGCAGGAAACAACTACGGGTTTTCGGAAGCGAGCAACACTAAATTTTTTTTGCTCCGTTTTACGTAAGGATAGTCCCATTTGATATCTATAATTAGGTGAAATGTTTTTTTATGAGGCACGTATCCCCCGCGTAAAAAAAAACCTGAGTGTAGTATAAATGTTCATTAAAAATAAAATTGTACTTTAACATCATATAGGTAGCGGTTTCGTTCGCCTTCATTTCCAAAACTCCTGTGTTCATTCCATACGGGCAGATACGAGCAGGCTGCATATTCGTTAGGCATCCTTCCACTACCTTTCCTAGATGGGGTTCACAATCCGTTTTAGCTCCCATCGCGTTTCAAGCTCCACAGCATGACATCCGGACCGTTCAGCATCCGCCAGTTTCGCTTCGAAGAAACGAACACATGAAGGATTGCTTCGGGAGCTATACTCTGTACTCGGTAGGCAACACGGGTATAAATTGAGTAGATGTGTGTACAAATCCATTTAATTAAGTGTACACGTCAATATGTGTGCGAGCAATGATTTGAAACCTGCCGGAAAGGAAGACAAGACAAGAGGCGGATGCTGAACGACAAGCGTCCCGACAGCAGCAGTTCTGATTAGTCTGATGCACGAATACATGCTTCCTCATTTAGAAAAAATTAAACTTATATTATTAAAACCCATTGCGAAATCATTTCCTTTGATAGGACTTCTAATGGAACCCTGCTGGAAGCAGCGCTACGCTACATAGCGTTTACCGCCTTTCGCAGGATCCATCCGTTTTCCATCATCCAGTATTCAGGTTCTATCCTCACAGCTCCCCCACTTCCCAGCTTCCGCTGTGTCTCTGTGCCGAACGCCGAGCTCTCCTCGACAGCGACACAAGTAGTAGCGTCAGACTGAACGAGCGCCAGGCAAGGCTCCCAGCCAGGTTACCATCCGGTGAAACATGAAGAGGACATGCGCATATTAGCAAGTCCATAAATTCAACCCCTTTTCCGCCATCGCATTTTTACGAGCGCACGGCTGGATCGAGCCACTCTAGCAGGCGAGCGTCTTACCGACGGGTTATAAATTTGTAATTTCTCATCTCGATGTGGAAAGTGGCGAAGTGGCGATACGAAGATGACATTTCCGGAGGGATTTTCCAATTTTGTTTCGCTGTTTTGAAATGAAAACCATAGTTAAACTTGAGAATGAACATCTTGACAATGTTTCTAAAAATTTCTTTTAATGCCGGAAAAAAACTTTTCTAATCTTCCCGCTCGTTTCACTCTAATATTCCACAAACAATAATATAAACATATATTGTGTGATGTTCAAATAGAATATATACATAAACCATCAACTTAACATGCGAGAAAGTCTTGCGTCTCTCAACTACCCGTCCTCTGCATCTTTTACCCTGTGTGAGTGGGAGGTGTCCCATTATTTTAAAGTGTCTATTTCACTTCTGCGTTTCGTGGGCTTTATCTTCCTCACGTCCCCATACTTACGCCTCCCGTCCACCGAAAAATGAAAATGTTCATCAAATTGTTCAAGAGTGCGATGCTGCAACTGCCGGGATTTCAGATGCGCATCTGGAGCCGGAAGCGTGACAAAATTCAATGGCTTTCAGGCGAACTCAAAATAGTTTACGTGCAGTGGTAACATCAAATTCTAGTTCTCTTTTTAGCGTAAAAATTAAATTATAAGAACATCGTATATTTCCTTACAACGCCAGATGATGACGGCGAATGCCACACCAACAGTATTGTCAGATCTATGAAAATATGCGCATATTTGTCGATATATTTGATTTTTACCGAAAAACGGATCCATGGGAAAAATGTGCGAAATTTAGTACTATATCCACGCATTTACTTGTCTGTGCTGTCTATGCCAACTTGTCTATGGAATCGGAAATAACATTGAAATTGTGTTCTGGAAAGAGCGAAAATAGTTCTTGACATTTTATGAACATGAATGAAACATTTTACTTTATCTACTTTGTTAACAACGTGGACATAATTGGAAGAACAAATGAACGCTAAGCGTTCTCAAAATCAAATCTACATAGTAGGCAAAATAATTAGTTTCTTCCTAGCAAGCGCATGCTCATTTTTTAAATTCATTACATCCACTTTTTTGGGCTATAATGGATAGGGGAATATGTCCATTTAATGCGTCCACATACCGCTACAATCCCCATTCTTCGAAGAATGTTATAGCTAAACTAATTGTTGTTTAAGATATCAAACGGTTTTTATAATAAAAAATAAAAATAGTACATTGGATATGGGAAAAAAATGGGATAGATTTATAAGTTGTTTTATTTCCAAATTAATTTTTAAATCGAGAACTTGGTCGATAGTGTGCCTAAGCGTCTTCAACAGGTCATTGAAGCTTCAGGAGGCCACACTCAATACTGATGCTTTTCACTATTTTGTTTTTATTGTGATTGTGTTTGGTTTAAGTTATATGAATTGAATCAAGCTAAATATGATGGAAATTCAATGAAAAATGTTGTTTTTATAATAACTTTTACTTAATATATTGTTTTCTATAGAAATAAAATTGAGAAAATCATTATCTAACACGATATAAATACTTTGTTTATATCGCTTTAATATCGATTGCTAACAATACCATACAGCTCAAACTATCATAACATGAAGAAACGAGGGGTTGCTCAAGGGTTTTGAGTGATTTCAATATTGTTTTTTGGGGTTGGGTTTTTATTTTTATCAACGCATATTTGCACACGTTAAAGAAGACATGTAAGAAAGTGAACAAAATCTAACAAAAATGGCAAAACTTCTTGATTACTTGAAAGAGCGATAGTTGACAAACAATTCTATAAAATTACGGTAGAAGTTTTTTATAAAATAGTCCACAAATTGAGAAAAGTTTCTAAACAACCAAGGTGGGTTTTTATGCCTATCACTGTATATTTGAAATTTCGAAATACCCAAATGTATGGTATTTTATTTGATGATATGTCGTGGTACATAGTAGTAAGATGCAATTTAAGTTTTTTTTTTTTCATATTTCCATTTTCAAGCTATTTACAATAAAAACAAAAAAAATATAAGAGGTTGTGTCCAAGATACGACCACATTGTTGACGTAGACTACGCTGAAATTTTATATAAGTCGCTTGTTAATAAATTTGGATATTATTATATAACGCTGTGAAATTTTGGAAATAATTGTTTACAGGGTCTGTCAGATTAAACGCTCACGCAAAAGAATCGAATAGCTCTGATCGGATTGTTTTTAGTGTCAAGATGCACAGTTCACAAGAATGTGTATTTTTAGTGGAATCGTATTACTCGAGCAACCGAAACCTTAATGAAACTTTGTTTTCTTATGGTAAGAATTTCAACATATATCGTCGTCGATTACTTCCTCTGGGGGTACGTGAAGGACCGTTGCTATGTTAATAAGCCACGAAATTTGGAGGTACTTAAAGAAGAAATAACTCGGATTCTCAACAGCATCGAAGTCGCAATGTTAGAGTTATGCATGAAGAATTTTATTCACCGTTTAAAACGCGTTATCGAAAAAAGGGTGGTCACATCGAAAATGTCCTAAAATAAGCTTTATTTTAAAATCGGTCAACTTTTGTAGAAGTTATTAAAATTTGTTGCGTGAACGTTTAATCTGAAAGACACTGTAGTAGAAAGGTTTGTTCGCCCTGAAATGGTTTTTTTTTCATTGTAGAATCAGTTGACGATAATTGATTGATGATTCATTCTTGCAGAACAATAACAGTTCGGCTGGAATGTTCATAAGGTTGACGTTTAGATGGCGCCTCTTGCAAAAATCTACTTGACTATCACAAAGCACCATCTTTCAATGAATACGTGTCAAAATTCGACAGCAATCGGTCGATTGGTTCGTGAGTTACAGCATTGAGAGTGAAGCAACTTTTGTTATTGTTTGTAAAATTGCATAAATTGTTCTTCGAATTGCTTCCGCTTCCACCGTATTCTCCGGATCTGGTCCCCAATGACTATTTTCTGTTCGCAGAACTGAAGCGAAACCAAATCACATGCAAAATTCCATAACATTTATTTTCTTGGTGAGCCGACAAAAGCCTAGCTTGATGATTCCCCACACAATTGTATAGCTCAGAACATTAATGAAATGGCATCAACGAGTGTGTAATTGGTCGCGTCCACAGCTCACTCCGAAACGAAGAAATGTGATAGCGCAAAACAAGAAAGCACGAGCGTTGTTCATTGCTTCCTATCTAGAACGGTACTGAAAGTTTACGATATTCACTGTTTATACTCCAAGCAAATATTCCCCTTCGTTCTTCTTTTTTACCTTTGTTCACGGAGACAGAAGATTTCCCCTCCGTTGCTCGTCGATAAGTTGCTCGTTATTGACCGCACGGGTAGAAAAGCTTCCTAATCAACAGAACAAATGTATGGGAAAATGGAAACGCTCATAGTTTTCATGAATTTTAAACATGTACACACCAGGGGATTGTAATGTATAGCATATCAAACCAATCTTAAGAAATTTCCGATTCGTTTGGTATGTAATTCGTTAAAATCCGTTCGCGGTAAAAATAGTTATTAACGATAACTTTATTTCATAAAAACGTGACCTGTTTTCTGATTTAGCACCCTTAATGAAAGACGTTGTTCTACGTAAAAAAAAATTGCACCATAGCTTTTTTGATGAACCACATAGGGATTCAAAAAATCTAAATTTTAATTTAGTACGCTATGAAGTATTTTCAGTGGTGCTGGTGGTAAGGTTTGAGAACACTTTTTACTTGAAGGTGTAGGAACACATTAAAATACAATTCAGAGCAGTACTGAATCTGCAAATCTAAAAAAAAATTACATTATTTAATTATTTTTTGTTCTTGAATTTATTTTCGATTTTTTTTTTGACAATATTCCTCTATTCGCTAAAGTAAGATGCTCTTTCAATATATTTTTTTCAAACTTTCTCTTTGAAGTTATTGAGAACAGCGTGCAAAAAACTAAAAAGTACGCTTTTTACCATAGATCTTTGAAAAAAATGAAAAAACAGAGCTGGCGATTTGACTTTTCACTTGCTTACCCAGCCAGGCGCTTTAGACAAACCTAAATTTTTCTAGCTGAGAAAAGT
The DNA here is from genome assembly GCF_029784135.1 of Toxorhynchites rutilus septentrionalis. Lineage (NCBI taxonomy): Eukaryota > Metazoa > Arthropoda > Insecta > Diptera > Culicidae > Toxorhynchites > Toxorhynchites rutilus. The sequence continues at coordinate 34,201,950 of NC_073744.1, read as the reverse complement.
CATCGTAGTCGAGAATATCAGTCTATTCCGTGAAAATTTCGACAAAATGGAAACAATGTTTCTATCTAACATTTTTTATATGTTGTATATTCAATTTGAAGCGAATAAATTATGGAAATTATATACAAAAAAGCTTTAGTTAGTGATCCCCTTTAGAAAAAAAAAATACAAAATTAATATATTTATTAAATTTTACCATTCGATTCAGTTTCAACCGTAATTCAGCTAAATTTCAGTCATATTTGAATCTGGCTTCAAAATGATTATTAGTTAAAGTTAGATCAATAGAAAAATAAGCAGAATCAAAGCCAGTTTTCAGACGAATGGGACTATTTTTTAGTCAAATTCAACCATGTTTTATATAAAAAAGCTTTTTGGATTGATATCAAACTGTTGCAGAATTGAGGGCAATTTAACAAACATTCCTTACTTTCAACTATCTTTCGCGAAAGAAATAATATTTGAATAGTTCATAACAATAGCTGCCTGTTCACATCGCGTAATCCATACACAGTCCTGTATACAAACTATATTTGTATTTAAAGCCATTCTACAGCAAAAGTATTTATCTTTTTTTGATTATCTATATGAATCATGACTTTGATGTATTTTATGAAATGAAATTTCCTTAGAAATCAGTAGATTCAAAAAGTCTCACCAATCATCGTAAAATCTAACCTGGGTTTCATGGGTGACGCTCGCGAGACCCTCGATCACTTAGGACCCGACTCATTGTGTGTCAGCCAATGTGTATACGTGTGTGAAATTCTTATGTTTGAACTAATTTTAATGGTCGACAGCGACGATGACGACTGTTTGCTCTTCACACATCACATGCAAGTGGGTGATGAATTTTACGCCCTCATTCGCCTTCTTTCGATTCGACGTTTACTCCAAGGCAGCGACCATCGGTTGATGATTAATTCCCGATCCTGGCTGCCTATGTAGCCAGGATCATTCACAATCAGAATCAGTCCCAAACAGCTGGCTGAATCTACATATCTCAATAATTCACTAAGCGCAACAAACAAATTGGGCCAATTCCACACCGATTTCTTTGGATCGCTTCTCGTGAACGGAAACATTGATGTGCATTTGGTGCAGATTAGCCCGACAATAATGAACTCAATAAATCCATTCTATCGTGGTCCTCCCTCCTGAAATTGCTCAGATTATGACTATTTAGCAGCTCATTGAATCAACATAATTCCCACCCGGCGTCCCTTTCTTTCTTTTTTTTCGATCTAACTCTCGCATTGTTACCACGCGGGCAATCAAGATCAGTTACGGTGGAATACCTTCCCAGGCCGTCGTTTGAGCTATTGTTGCCGGTATAAATTGTGCGGCGCTGAGCATAAATCGGTGTCAAAACACCCACCCCATCGCGAGCGCCGAGCATTTGTCGCACCCCTCCGCAATTAAACGCAGATAAAATTGGTACCCCGAACATATGATATAAATAAACTACTCATACGGAGTCGCCAGAGAGAGCATAACAACAACGAGGCAGATTTTTCTTTCGAGCCCTCCGGTATACACATCCGTATCAACCAACTGTTTTTATTATTCGTATTTCGGTTGAGTGCTAAGCTGGGCTGAATCCTTCGCGGTGGACAACCACAGTGACTGTCAGTGCATTGATAACATTTTCGTATGTGGCTGCTTCCAACTGTATTGTATCTGTTTTTACAAATTTTAGTTTTCATAGTATTCTTTTCGCTTGATCAGTAACTTTTCGGAAATAATTTCTCTCTAACTTCAAAACTATGATGTTATGTGAAGATTTATTTTTTATTTAGGTCTATCGATGACACTTATAAAAAATAATCTCTAAAACATATTTAGATCCTATTTATTTTCTTATAAGTATATTGTTATTGTTATTTTTTTAGTTATCATTCAAATTGAGCTTATACAGCTCACCACAAGTACAAACATGTCTTTACAGATTTTTGATCATTCGTTTGAAAAATGAACTAATATAAAAATTTACATTAATAAAATCGTAGTTTTTAAATTAAAACTTATTTTTATTAAAAAGAAATATTTAATTCTTAAAAATAATACATATACGAAAAACTCATACAATAACCTACAAGTCATCTATACATCGTATGACAGACACTTCTACAGAAAGAGAATTTGAATAATTACTATTAGTGTTTAACTCGTGAGATTTTTGCGTGTTAATTCTCTTGATTGACATGTTCTGTATTTTTTTTTCAATCTAGAACCTTATGGACGTGTCAATTCCGAGCATTTGCACACAAAAATCATACCAGTGGAACATTAATTTTTCTTTTTTTTAAGTGTCATATATTTGCAACTATACAGTACATTTCTTTGACATAACTCTATTTTTTTAATATTACACTATATCGCTATCTTCCCTATAAAGTAGTAAGTTGCATTTTTCAAAATAAAACATGAAAAAGTGGTTGTCAGAAAAACTTTTTCCGTGTAAAAGTGCATTAGCTGTACACATTTTTTCAGAATTCAAAAAATACGTTTTTAGACAAATGAATTGAAATTTTTAAAATATTTTGTTTTCAGTGTAAGTATTTTGAGAAAAAAAAAGTTTAATATACTTTTAAGAAAATTTAAGAGGGGATCCCGGTTTGGAAAAAATTGATTTTTTTTCATTTTTTGGGAAGCTTATGCCCTAAAAAGCTAAAAGAAGCTAAAGCCGAAAGTATGAGGTCCCCTTAACCCTGATGATGTATATGTACATCTGTGTTTTCTTCCTTACATAATTTCTAAACGGTAATTCAAACACAGTATTTTTTACTTTTAATAGTTATTTAAAAAGGAAAAATCATGCATTTAAGGGTTATGGGATATAGTATTGATGTACGAATTTTTAAACGAGTTTTTCTTGAAACTCTTTTCTTCCGATTTGGCTGAAAATTTTTACCATCATGTAAGAAAGAATTAACTTAAGCGTTACATATCCGATTTTTGATATCCTTTTTTAAGTTTTTATATGAGCTTCTTCCATGAAAAATAACTCGCTTTTAACGAAAATGATCGCCATTTCGGCAATTTTTCGAAAACCCCTAAGTAACGTTTAAGGTATTGTCTTAAAGTTTCAAAATATTCATTGGAATTGTGACACCCCGTTGCTTCAGAAAGGATAACAACAGATTCGGTTCAGACAGCATCAATGCATCTAGCTGTCGACAGCGTAATAATCACTATTCGTTCCCTCAAAAAATGGAAAACAAATCTTCAAATATAGGGCAAGTGTAGCTATTACGGAGGAAATATGTCTCCAGCTTACAGAAATTTGCGAATAAATACTCTATTTTAGTTCAAAAGTATACAAAAGTATACTTTTTAAAGCGGTTTTCGAAAATTCTCACTGATATTTAGCTGATTAATTGACTACTTTTTTTTAAACTTATTTAAAAATGTCACTTCCATGTACTCATTATGGTAATAGTGTTTCTGCATACCATGCATTCAGTGCATTCAATGCATACATCAATAATAATCTTTAAATAAAACTTTGCCTCGAAATTTTATTCCTAGTATGCAATACTATGTCGTTAGTTCTACACGCGACGAAACATTATGGAAACAGAGCGCGAAGTCGAAATTTTAAAGTGATTTTAGAAATGCTGCAACTTCGTGAAAAACCAACGCATGAAGATGGGATATAAGTCATTTTAAAAGCATCAAATTTTAGGTTTTGAGATGTAGTGCTTGAATGTTTCTATCTTGTTGTATGTATGTGTATTGATTAACAATATTGGAAATAAAGAAAAAAAACGATTTTTTTGATTTTAAAGATTTTGTAGATTAACACAGTATTTTATTAACCAAGTCAATAGTGAATCCAAATAACCATTTCAATCAGCATTCATTTGATTTCTAAAACGCTCCTGTAGGTCATTTTACTACAGGAAAAGGTTTTGATAGAATGAAAAATTTTCCTTTTTCTAATAAGAAACTTTTCTAGAACTTTCCATTAATGCAATTATTCCCAAATCGGAAGGCAGTTTTGAAAACACCAATAAATTCTGTACAAGGATCATTATTCATTCTTATTATTATTCATTATTCGGCAATTATTGCTTAACTCTTGAAAAAGGTCCTATCTGCTTTAATCTATTCTCTTCATTGACTTGACAAATAGCCTGGCTGGGTGAGGAAGTAAAAAGTGTCTCAAACCAAATTACCAGCTAGGGTACTAAATGAGAAATTTTGACAACTTTTTTAAACCCCTAAAGTGTCCACCATAGGATCTACTGTTCATTTTTTTGCACGCCATTGTCAATAGCTTCGTGATAAAAATTTTAAAAAAAATCAATTAAATCCAACAAAAATTTTGTACCATCATCCGGGGGCAAATTGATCACTGGGGTGAAATTGATCAAACGTATTACTGAAAACAAACATAAATTTTCAGAGATATTATGTAGTTCAATTTTAAGCTTTTTTAATCGGACATGTTCAATAATCATCTGAAGGTTCTTTTTGTCAATGGAAAGACATGATCACACCTTTAGGTGGATTCATTCAGGTTTTTGTATCCTCAAACCTTTGAATTATCATTTGAATGACCGTAGGTGGGGAAATTTTGATTTTCTATACATTTTTGTGCATAAGACACTAGAAAATCCTAAAAAAAACATAGATTGATCAATTTCACCCCGAAGCTACATTTTGAAATTTCCCGTTAAAAATTTTCCAAATTAACGCTTAAGGATTTTTTTGAACAAAACATTCCATAACGTTTTGTGACCTTAGCACCAGCACTGATTTTTAAAATAATTGGGTATAAATCTAACTAAAGCAATCGGAAATATTCACATTTTTCTGAAAACAGTGATCAATTTGCCCCCGGTTTACGGTACTAAAAAACCTTGAAATATTGAAAAAAAAATTTGGGGGGTTCAGAGATTCAGTACTAGTCTAATTCATATTATTTCTACATCTTTTATAGATATGTGTGATTTTTCTCAGAATTTTAGCAGTGCTGTGTGGCACAAAAAAATTGTTGCAATTTTTTAGAATTTTGAGACCAAGTACTGGTTTAATTTATATTCAAATACATTCGTATGTGTTTTTTGATATTTATGATTTTTTTCAGAATTTTTTTCCTTAGAGCTTGTGATTTGGTTTGGGGACACTTTTTACTTCCTTACCCAGCCAGGCCCTTTTGCGTTATATAATTTCAATATGCAAAGATCATTAAACAATTATTTGTAATTAAGATTAAAAAACTTCAGGGATGATCGCCTGTGAGAGGGTATAATTACTTCACTATAAATCAAAAAAGAAATAACAAGCATTACAAGTTATGGCGTATCCAAAATATTTCGGAGCAATCTCAATCACGATCCTTGTATTTGGTCATAAAACTCTAAGCAGGACCCTACACTGGCAAGTTTTTTCATCTTTCAGCCCCTTGCAATAGTGTTCACAGCGAAAGACTGTTCTCTGAAGCTAAAGGGTGTGTCACATCAAATTGCATCACGGAAAAAACGCTGTAGAAATTCGCCCAGTAGACCGATCCTTTTGAAAATTTTAGACAGTAAAATAAAAACTATTAAACAACTTTTGGCATTTTCTTTATATTCATACTTCGAGCCCAAGCCCGTATGCTCGCACCTTCCTCTTTACCCCGTCCATAAGGTTCTGTACAACGTCAGGTTGTAGTTCTTTTTGAACAGAAATCCATTTTCTCTTGAAGTCCGTCTCCGATTTGACAACTTTTGGGTTCTTCCGGAGGGCCTGCTTCATAATCGCCCAATATTTCTCTATTGGGCGAAGCTCCGGCGCGTTGGGCGGGTTCATTTCCTTTGGCACGAAGGTGACCCCGTTGGCTTCGTACCACTCCAACACGTCCTTTGAATAGTGGCACGAAGCGAGATCCGGCCAGAAGATGGTCGGGCCCTCGTGCTGCTTCAATAGTGGTAGTAAGCGCTTCTGTAGGCACTCCTTAAGGTAAACCTGCCCGTTTACCGTGCCGGTCATCACGAAGGGGGCGCTCCGCTTTCCGCAAGAGCAGATCGCTTGCCACACCATGTACTTTTTGGCAAACTTGGATAGTTTCTGCTTGCGAATCTCCTCCGGAAGGATGAATTTGTCCTCTGCGGAGAAGAACAACAGGCCCGGCAGCTGACGAAAGTCCGTTTTGACGTAGGTTTCGTCGTCCATCACCAGGCAATGCGGCTTCATCAGCATTTCAGTGTACAGCTTCCGGGCTCGCGTCTTCCCCACCATGTTTTGCCTTTCGTCGCGGTTAGGAGCCTTCTGAACCTTGTATGTACGCAGGCCCTCCCGCTGCTTGGTCCGCTGGACGAATGAACTTGACAAATTCAGCTTATTGGCGACATCCCGGACCAAACTTCTCGGATCACGTCTAAACTGCTTAACTACGCGCTTGTGATCTTTTTCACTGACGGAGCATCCATTTTTGCCGTTCTTCACCTTCCGGTCGATGGTTAGGTTCTCGAAGTATCGTTTTAGTACTCTGCTGACCGTGGATTGGACGATTCCCAGCATCTTACCGATGTCCCGATGTGACAACTCTGGATTCTCGAAATGAGTGCGCAGGATTAATTCGTGACGCTCTTTTTCGTTCGACGACATTTTTCCAAATTTACGAAAAATTGACAGTGAAGCATGGCCAACGTGATCTATACACTCTTATCTGATTATAAGCGAAAGCTGAAGATATAATTTCTAAAAATTAAATTTCTACAGCGTTTTTTCCGTGATGCAATTTGATGTGACACACCCTTTATTTTGTTATGATCTATCTTCTGTTAATGAGAAATTATTGTCTTTTTTCTAATATCCGGTATTCGGCCGGATAGCAAATATTGTTCGGATAGGATACCGGATAGTTACTAAATGCCTGTTTCAACTCTAGATTAGACTGTTGTCGAGTGCTTCCCGGTAGGAAAACAACTGCCTGCTCTTCGTCGCTAGGCCTCTCTGCTAGCTGACAGGAGAGTCACAAAGGAGTGAGGGTTGTGATGCAGTAGTTTACGCTTCTTTTCAGGAACTGAACTAATGATTTTAACCCATTAACCTACACACACAACACGCGGAACGCGACAGGACACAACACGTATGGTTCTTACAAACATAAAAAGGATGGTAAATTTATCTTTTTACCGGTTTCGGGCTCGATGCTGCCCATCTACGGGACGATGTCCGACTGATTACACAAAGCTTCGTACTGGTGTAGTACGCGTCGAAGAGAAGTAAAATCATTTGATGATTTGCTTTGTCAAGTTGAATAGCTGCGATGTAATTGAGGCTTCAAACTCGTTCATAAGCGGCGGCTCAGCGGTGTAAATGAACATGGATTCCCATGCGTTTAGATGGGAAGCCTTCCTAACACACTTTTTGAGCTTCGCGTTGTCCCAGTCGATTTTATATTTGAGCCCAGTAGAATGAGCTGCCACACTGGATTCGTTGGGTCTCTGATTGTCCACGGCGTTCTTGTGTTCCCTCAAACGTACTTTAAACTTTCAACGGGTTTGACCAATGTACACCGCCCGGCAGGATTTACACGGAATCTCGTAAATACCGGATAATTCATCCGGCGGGATCTTGTCCTTGAGAGAGCACAGCAGGTCTTTTAACGTGTTGACGCTTTTGTAGGTTGTTGGGAAACCGTGTTGTTTTAGGATCCCTTGAATCGCATTGGTTACTTTCGGATAAAACGGGAGGCTGATCCTCTGAATGTCCTCTTTTTGTGGTTGTAGTGTGGTTGCATTTTGGCGGTGCTTTTTTCGTTTATGTTTGCGGAGGATCTTGTTTACAAACTCTTCGTTGTAGCCGTTCAAGGAATTTTCTTTCTTTCTTCTTCAAATTCTTGTGTTTACATTGGAATATTGAAGAGACGATGTGCCATTGAGTGAAAAGCAGCTTGCTTTTGTGCTCCAAAATTGTTAGGGTCGGATGTTATGTACCGGTCCGTGGATGTCGATATATGCCATATTTCAGGGTATTGTCATCTTTCCTTGTGATCATTAGATCCAAGAAAGGGAGTTTTCCATCCGACTCTTTTTCAACCGTGAATTTGATCGAGCTATTTTGAGAGTTCAACAGATTCAGAGTCTGCGGCAGATAACGCTCTTTCACAGCAGCAAAAATATCATCCACGTAGCGCCACCAAACACGAGGGAAATGCTTTTCTTTTTGAATGTCTACTTCAAAGTCGCTAAGTTTTGTTCCATACACACATCAGCTACTGTAAGGTACGCTTCGATGTGGTTTGATGGTGCTCGGCAGCGTTCTAGATGTCTACGTAAACTACGGAGGGCTTCAGTAACAGGTACGTTTGGCGTCAGCGCTGTGACGTCAAACAAAATCAGTATTTCTCCCCGCCGTACTTCGAAGTTTTGCAGTTTTTCCACCATATCTATGGAATTTTTCACGCTTTTACCGTGGGCTACTGGATACTTTTTCATTTCTTCCTCCAACCATGCTGCCATTTTTTCCGTCGGGGTGCATATATTGGAGGAGATGGGTCGCATTGCCATTTTTGACAGACAATACAACGATGCTACTTTTGAATTTGGAACATGCAGTCTCCTTACAAGTTTTTCTTTTTCCCCCATTAGCCGCGCGATTTTTTGCCGGGTGCTGTTTGCTTCCTCGATCAATGTATTGAGAGGATCTTTTGGCTTATCATTTTTGTACTTATACTCTTCGTACGGTCCAGCGGCGATCATGTCCAAAACTCGTGTGTCGTAATCTTGTTTTTTCCAGTATCACCACAGCGTTCCCTTTATCAGCGGAAGAATAAACCACGTCACGTGCTATCAGCTGCCGTATTGCACTTTCAGTACTAGAAGTGGACGGTTTTGGGCTGTTAAACTTTTCCACCATGTCCACAATGCAACTCTCAACGTCGTGACGGAGCGCAGACTTCGACGGAAAGTTGCTGTACTGTATAGCACTTTCGATGTTGTTAACAATGTCAGCAACGGGAGCACATTTAGGAGGGACAGCGAAATTCAACCCCTTATTGAGTAAATTTAACTCCACCGTTGTCAGTTGAGCAGACGATAAATTAATCACAAAATTATCAATCGTCTGCGGCAACCGCACTGCTTAGGTTGGTTTCTGTTCACACGCGAGCGCGAGAAGTTTTTTGTGATGCTTTTTTTTCGTATCCATCACACGCTTCGATAAATTACGGTTCACTGTATCCAATACTGACTGCCAACAGACATTTTCTCCAGAGCACATCTATGAACAATACACTCAGCTTCTGTGTGTTATTCCACTTGCTTTAGCAGATGCATATGGAGCGAGTATAATTGTTCTCCAACCATTGATAGTAACCTAAGATTTAATTTTCAACAGAGTGAACCGAACAAATATGCTTCTGCCGGTCACGCAGGTCACGTATTATCACAATACGAATAATAAGAACAGGGCAGCTTTTAATATTTCGATAACTGGCACATAGATGTAAAATTGTACCAATTATGATAAAAAAATACAAATTTATTTCGATAAAATCGTATAAATTGGTCGAATCCGCATTAGCCGCATCAGAGTAAGAAAATCTCATTATTTTGATCACTTAACCCTAAGTAAAATGCTAAGAAGCAAGCATCAATGGAACATACTATTTTTAAACTAGATTTTTCAACAAAAAGATGAAATCAAGTACCAAAATCAACAAAGAAGGGATTTCTAATATTTAAGAATCATATTAGGGCTATTCAAAATAATATTTGTTTTCTAAGCTAATAAAAACTCACTCGAATCACCATAATAGGTACTATTGGGATAAAAGGTACTTTGACTTACCTTAAACAATAACCAAAATACCCGAACAATTCACTTTATTCGTAACATCCGATAAAAAATCATGAAAATTAATTATTGTTCGACCTTCCAGACAGGGGTTTCCCCTTAAACAATTTCCTACACTTACTTCTTTGCTGAAAACTTCATAGGGCTATAGTTTTCAAGTTAGAAATTTTTTGTAAAAATTCAAAATGAACTGACTCATTTCAAAAAGGAAAGTAACACCAGGCAGTGGAGTTGGCAAGAATTTCGTCGTATGCTTCATCGGAAGCCACAACATGACACGCTTGGCTCCTAATCCTTTGATATCATCTTTATTGTTAAAGATCATTCGAATCAAAATAAAGGGTGTGTCACGTCAAATTGCATCACGGAAAAAACGCTGTAGAAATTTAATTTTTATGAATTATATCTTCAGCTTTCGCTTATAATCAGATAAGAGTGTATAGATCACGTTGGCCATGCTTCACTGTCAATTTTTCGTAAATTTGGAAAAATGTCGTCGAACGAAAAAGAGCGTCGTGATTTAATCCTGCGCACTCATTTCGAGAATCCGGAGTTGTCACATCGGGACATCGATAAGATGCTGGGAATCGTCCAATCCACGGCCAGCGGAGTACTAAAACGATACTTCGAGAACCTGACCATCGACCGGAAGGTGAAGAACGGCAAAAATGGATGCTCCGTCAGTGAAAAAGATCACAAGCGCGTAGTTAAGCAGTTTAGACGTGATCCGAGAAGTTCGGTCCGGAATGTCGCCAATAAGCTGAATGTGTCAAGTTCATTCGTCCAGCGGACCAAGCAGCGGGAGGGCCTGCGTACCTACAAGGTTCAGAAGGCTCCTAACCGCGACGAAAGGCAAAACATGGTGGGGAAGACGCGAGCCCGGAAACTGTACACCGAAATACTGACGAAGCCGCATTGCCTGGTAATGGACGACGAAACCTACGTCAAAGCGGACTTTCGTCGGCTGCCGGGCCTGTTGTTCTTCTCCGCAGAGGACAAATTCAGCGTTCCGGAGGAGATTCGCAAGCAGAAACTATCCAAGTTTGCCAAAACAGTACATGGTGTGGCAAGCGATCTGCTCTTGCGGAAAGCGGAGCGCCCCCTTCGTGATGACCGGCACGGTAAACGGGCAGGTTTACCTTAAGGAGTGCCTACAGAAGCGCTTACTTCCACTATTGAAGCAGCACGAGGGCCCGACCATCTTCTGGCCGGGTCTCGCTTCGTGCCACTATTCAAAGGACGTGTTGGAGTGGTACGAAGCCAACGGGGTTACCTTCGTGCCAAAGGAAATGAACCCGCCCAACGCGCCGGAGCTTCGCCCAATAGAGAAATATTGGGCGATTATGAAGCAGGCCCTCCGGAAGAACCCAAAAGTTGTCAAATCGGAGGCGGACTTCAAGAGAAAATGGATTTCTGTTAAAAAAAAAACTACAACCTGACGTTGTACAGAACCTTATTTTTTTTATCCCATTTATTTATTTATCAGGCTCATTATCATTTTATCTGTAACAGAGCCGGGTTTTTATCGTGTACATGTACATACGTTTATGTTTCTATAAATTGTAAATTACACAGTAGAAGTAGTAGCCATTTAGGCGTTATGTTTTCAGTTCCATTACATTATGGTAAATTACACTGTAGTAGCCATTTAGGCGTAAGGGTATTCTATCTGTTCTTCCATTGTTCAGCAGACCGGACAGCGGAGACAGTTGATATTGATCATTGTTGGGTTATTTATAGAACAGCAGCCCGATGTTTCTTGCAGAGCAGAGCAGTTGTATGGATGAATCGATCTTTGTTCCACCGTGGATCGATCTCCATAGCTGATGATGGTTGCGTGGACGTAGTTATTCTATAACAACACAAAGATGGTCAATTGAGGGTCTTGAGTTTGAACTCACGATCGATCGCTTAGTAAGCGAACGCGTAACCAAGTGGCTACGAAGACCCCCTACACAGAACCTTATGGACGGGGTAACGAGGAAGGTGCGAGCATACGGGCTTGGGCTCGAAGTATGAATAAAAAGAAAATGCCAAAAGTTGTTTAATAGTTTTTATTTTACTGTCCAAAATTTTCAAAAGGATCGGTCTACTGGGCGAATTTCTACAGCGTTTTTTCCGTGATGCAATTTGATGTGACACACCCTTTATATGCTTCTGAATCATTCGTTCTGCTGCATTTTTGTTTAGTAGAATTAACTATACTTCGAAGTAGAAAAATCAACAAAATTAAATATAATATTCGTTTTACGCCAGTATAATCAGAAAACCTGCATGAGCGTCATAAAAAGAACTTCTTCAAAACAATTGTGGGAAGATTGAAGAGATATAATCTAAAACGAGCAACCTGCGCTTAGCCGTATACTATCTTGATAACACTTGACCTCGTGTTAAGAACTATCTAAAAAAGGTTTATTAGAACATTTTTCATAACTCGTATTATAGCCCAGACCCCTTTCAACTATTTACCGGTTACATTGACGTTTGTGCTTCTTCTGTTCAACGCGATCCAATTTTACTTTGTGTTGTTCATATAATTTCTGAGCCCAAATCTCATAATATATTCTCCTCGTCACTTCGAAGGGAATAATAACTGACTCTGATGCCCTCAGGAACCCACTATTCCGCCGGTCACTGTGATTAAAGATCGAGCGAGCTTTGATTTAATATATTAATTATTTGCCATAAACGGTTTGCGTTTTCGTTTTCATTCTTCGCGCGCGCCTCATCTTTCAACCCTCATTTTGCCCGATTACGCATTTGAGACCTTCCGCCTCCCACCTTTTTTCCGCTTGCCGGGATTCTGGCCCGCGGCCGCACATCTGCGCCGGGAGAACCTGCGTCGGAAGGAAAATAAGGGTGATTTTAATTTGATTTTATTATATTGCATTTAATTCGAGCGAGGAGTCGACTCAGCGCAAACGATGCGGAGGACCATGCCATTGCCTTCTCCCCTTTTTTCCCGACTGCCTGGTGATTGTTTTGCCCGACGCTGAATCGGAGGGGTAGTTTTTCCGCACGCCCACACCATTCTCCGTTTGGGTGCTGTTGTTGGCTTAACGGCAGTCGTCGTTCAGACAGGCAGTGAAATATACGAGCAACAGAAGAAAAAAAAGAGATACGATGCGATGATTGATCTTTGTGGGTTTTGTTTGCCTTTATTCTATTTTCCAACGTCGCGCGCGCGCTTTCCCGAGACCGCTCTTGCTCTATCTTTAATTGAATGAGACGGGGGAGGACTGAGGCGGTGTTTACTCTCCGTTATTATGTTTCACTTTTGTCTGTGCGCTGTGCGAGATTCATTTTGCCCTCCCTTTTTCCGACCCATTTCCCTCTGTGTTGGGCTCCGAAGGGCGCAAACAGTGGAGGCAGACGTATGAGGGCAGATGATATTTCCCGACTAACAGCCGTATCGGATAAACAAGTTTTAAATTGGGAGTATAAAGTAAGGTCTGCAAATGGAAGCACATTGTTGTGGATTTCATGGCTAATCGTGTGATGTGATAACTGATGTCTTAATTTAATCGGCAAGTTTTAGTTTGAGGGGTGTTGGCGTTGGAAGAGGTGACGATTGTCCGGGTCAGATTTCACGCGAGGAATCAATCAGATTTTCCACAGAGTCGTTAACCATGTTCCCATGTTGCTATGTCTTCAAAAATCACACCCCAAACGAGCCTGTATTCAACCATATTGCGACATTTGTGCCTCGCCGGTCGATTATCATCTAATATGACATTTTATGGAGATTTATTAGACTGCATCAACCTGACGATGATGATCGGATTATAAACCGAACCGGCTGTATAATTCCACGCTTTCGCTTATCTGTCATCGCATTTGTTCGCACCAATAGAATTGTCAAATCGTCAACCCTCAATCTCTGGGGCGTGCACTGCACGGAATGGAAACATATGAAAACAAATCACCCCCGCCCACCCGCCGCTGCTGTCATCGTGTCGCAACAAATGCTATTCCTGCACATATGCGTCGTCCCGCATATTCCCGAATAATCACGACACAAATCCTTCGCGGAGAAACAGCCGTCCCAAGGATACGGCACTCTGACGAAGTTTTAGCATTAACAACGGCAGCATAGAACAACATAAATAAACATCACCACCCCACAACAACAATTACACTCATTGTATTCAATTTAAATTAATCTACCCTCGATATTGCTTACCCTCGGGATCCTCGTTTTCCCCGTCCGAGCTGGTAATGGTGAGCGGAACATTATCACTTGTTCACTGCTCAGCCCCAGTATCCGAGCCCTCCCTGTTGGCCAGGAGTGAAGGAAGATTTGCCGTCTTCACAAAACTCTCGAATCCCGCCGTGCTTCGTTGTGATCCTTGAATGTTGCACTGCGACAGATGCGATAAGTTTAGACTAGGGTTACCAACCAGGTTTAGAATCAGGTGAAATATGCAGATAAATTATGCATTGCAAACATCGAGAGACATTGAGCATATGACGGAAATTAGTACCGCACCCTATCATGATTCTCACGTAGATTTTCAGAAGACCACGTTTTGTAACGTAGAAATTTTAAATTAACAATGTTTTTGCGCGGATTTTTTCATTAACGCATTTTCTACGTGGATTTTTGAATTCACGTGGTTTTTACGCGGATTTTCGAAATTAAGGTGAAGTTGGAGGCTAGCCACAATGGCGCTCATTTCTTTCATCTCCCTCCCTTACCCCTCGCCCGAAAATCAATACTTTTGCGAAACAGTGTGACGTAAATGATCGTTTGCACACACTTCTCACCAAGTAATATTAACCAAAATCTAGTCGATTACTCACCAAATATTAAATTTTCATCTTTCATCTTTTTCATCTTTCCAATTTTCATCGTCGCAATGTATAGTGGAAGACATCGTAAAACTCGAGCTAGTGCTCTGAAAGTTAAATTTTCATTTTTCAATTTTCCGCAATGGTTTTGTTTGTATTGGTGAAAACATCTTTATTTTTTCGACACTGATGCCAGACAACATCATTGAAACAGATAAAAAACCACTCAATAAAATGTTATTCCTGAGTCATAGCGTTTCATGTCATGAAAATCAATAAAATAAAATTGTGTTGATATCAATACAATTATTATTTTTAGGTTTAATGTGTCTATAATGTAAGTTTTAGCAACTTGGACATTGGTTAAGAAAATTGTATTGCAGAGCTCGGAACACTGCCACGGCTACCTATGCTTTCAAAAATTATAAACGGAAAAATTTTACATTCAAACAAATTCCTCAGCCAACGAAGAGAAGGGTTAAGGCTCTGCAACGTGACTATGTGAAAACAATACGATCAACGAAGGAAAATATTGAGGAATTATCAATATCGAGTTACTGTGCTGAAGAACTTGTTGATAACAAAAGATATATTTGCAATTGTTCATACATTTAACTTCAGTATTGAATTGCTTTTTTTTTTCAAATGTCTTAGAATACTCGTGTCAGTGAAGCGTCACACACTCTGATAAGTGAGTTGATCTGTTTACGTACAAAGATCAAAACAAACGAAACTAATTGCTCTTCTCTCACAAACACTATTACCCCAATTTTTCATGTGGTTTTACCTATACTACTACAAAGGATTGCTTCCACATTCGCCTACAGGTCCTACAGGAACGTTATGGGAACCAAATGAATGCTCGTTGAAATTATATAAGTCCACAAAATCTTAGGAAAAAGCAGAGAAAAGTCGATTTTTCTTTTTTCCCAATATTGTTGCCCATTACACCTACACACACCAATATATAAATATATACCGTCGATGGGTGAAATTGGGTAAAAAAATGGAGAAAGTTACTATTAGCAATATTTTGACAAATATTGCGAATATTTTTGAAAACCGTGAGTCGTTTAATAGGAGACATATTTCCACAACTTCCAATGCATAATACTCAACTGTAGTACAAATAGTTAATATTCAATAATTCATCAAAGTTTGATGTTCAAAAAGCCATCAAATAACACCTCAGAAAAAATCTCATGCCCAGCATTATACAGAACTATTAAAATTGTAAATAATGGATAGAATTATTTTTTGAATTCTTGCCGGATGATATTGAACATCAAACATTTTTCTCAATTCGAATTTCAATTTTTTCGATAATCTCTTATTTACACTGAGTGGGGGTGAGGATGGGTCAAGCACAAAATTGAATTCCATGCCAAACCAATATAGTGATTGTTAGATTTTCATGAAAATTGGTAGTTTTATTGCTCATCGTAAAATATTGGACCCGTATTTTTTATTATTTCCATTTTATGGTGGTCCGAAAAATCAACTTTCCCCCCTTTTTTTTCCAAAAATGACCCTGTTCAATAATTCATAACCTTTGAACTACTGGACCCATTTAGATGATCGATATATCAAATTGAAGTCCATGAGTTTTGTTCGAAAAATATTACACTTGAAAAAAAAAGATTTTGTTGTCGTAATCATTGATTGTAAATGTTTTCCATAGCTTACATGGTTTCGGAACTAAGGTTACCATATTTTTATATTTTTTTCTTGAAAGCTGAGCTTTTTTACATAACATTTCCGAATATCAGAGAGGTGTTTTTTTTTTGTTTTCGAGTGATTTTGCAAGGTTTTGCAAGGCAACATGTTTTAAGTTTTCGTTCAATATTCCGCGACTGGACAACATCTATGCGACTAGAATCCAATTTTTATGCATATGTAGTATTTCATGTGGCTTCAAATTGGTATATCGGTCATCTGAATCGGCCCGGTAGTTTAAAGTTATGAATTTAAAAAAAAGTCATTTTTGGGAAAAAGGGAAAATGATTTTTCGGACCATCGGTTAATTTTGAAAAATCCTAACTCAATAACACAAAATAACGCATCTCTGAATTTTGGATATGTTATCCAAAAAAAATCTTAGCTTCCAAGAAAAAATATAAAAATATATAGTGCCCTTAGCCCCGAGACAATGTAAACTATAAAAAAAATACAATCAATAATTACAAGACCAAATTTCAAAATGCTACAAGTATATTATTTTTCGAAAACATACTAGCTAATTTGCTTTATTTTGATATATCGATCATCTGAATCGGTGCGGTAGTACAAAAGTTATGAGTTTTCAAAAAAAGTTTTTTTTTGAAAAAATTAGAAAAAAAGATCTTTCGGATCATGGAAATGGAAGTGGTAATGGAAATGGTCACCTATTTAATTTTATAGTTCAATAGTTGTGAATTTAGAAAAAAAAATTTTTTTGAAAAAAGGAAAAAAATGATTTTTTGGGCTACTCTAAAATGGAAATGATCACCCTAATGATAGAACAAATATGGTTCTAATGTTTTGCGATAAAGAACAATTATATAAGAATATCGGTTTGACATGGAATGGCTGTATACAAACATTTCTTTTGCAGTTCTAGGTGGATTGACACTATTTTCGTAACTCAAACAATCATTCAAGACATTTACATGTTGTTAAATTATCTTGATATTATTGAGAACTTGATTTCTAAACACAATTCTTAATGGAAAGCAATATTCACTACTTTGACCCATTGTCATCCCCTCTAAGGGGTGAGATTGGGTCAACTTTCATTTAATCGTAGTTCAGTGAAAAATTATATATTATTCAACAATCCCTTGAACACTTACGAGGGTTCATCATTAGAGAACATTTCTACGTAATCAGAATTGTGTTTTACTCTAATTTCCGATAGTTATTCAACAAAAAGTTCGAAAACTACCTTTTTTTACCCATTTTCACCCCCATCGACGGTAAGTAAAATATTCTAGCTTCAAAACAATGTACATCCCATCGATATGCGTTGATTTTTCACGATGCCACAGCATGTAAAAAATCACCGACATCATCCGACATCGCGCTCTCTTCCTCTATTTTTTTATCGAGTGTATATTCTATATTATTACTAATACAAGATATAGATATTGAGGCAGCACTTCGATGAACATCTGAATAGCGTACAGGTAGAGGACCAAAATGACGATGGAAGCGATTACGTTGGTGCAGTAAATAATGAAGATGTACCACCCCCAACGATAGGTGAAGTTAGGAATGCTATTAAACAGCTGAAGAACAACAAATCAACTGGCAAAGATGGCACAGGAGCGGAGCTTATCAAGATGGGCCCGGAAATATTGGTTAGTTATCTGCATCGGCTGATTGTCAGAATTTGGGAAACAGAACAACTACCGCAGAAGTGGAACGATGGGGTTATTTGCCCTATCTTCAAGAAAGAGGACAAACTAGACTGTGAAGACTTCCGTCGTCTATCGCCACTGACAAATAGATTCGTGGGAGGTTATCAGGCCGGCTTCATCGAAGGTCGGTCCACTACTGACCAAATCTTCACCTTGCGGCAGATTCTCCAGAAATGCCGTGAGTACAGAGTCCCCCGCACCATCTATTCATCGACTTTAAAGCCGCATATGATTCAATAACACTAAAAGAGCTATGGAGAATCTCGAACGAAAACGGCTTCCCCGTGAAGCTGACAAGACTGATTAAGGCTACGATGGATGGAATACAGTGCTGTGTGCGAATTTCGGGTGGATTAGCTGACAAGGTGTGGTCTCTCTTGCCTACTGTTCAATATCGCGCTAGAGGGTGTTATGACACGAGCGGCGTTTAACTTGCGAGGTACGATTTTCAATGGGTCCAGTCAATTCATCTGCTTCGCTGATGACGTAGACATTGTCGACAGAACATTTGAGACGGTAGCTGAACATTACACCAGACTTAAGCACGAATCAGAGAGAATTGGACGGAAAATCAATGCGTCTTAAACCAAATACATGCTGACTTTCGGATCCGAGCACGACAGGACCCGATTAGGTAGTAGTGTAATGATCGACGGCGATGAGTTCGAGGTAGTGGACCAATTTGTCTACCTTGACTCAATGGTAACGTTTGACAATGATACCAGCCGCGAGATCCGGAGACGCATCATCAATGGGAGTCGTACCTACTATAGTCTCTACAAACACTTAAGGTCAAACAGACTCAGCAGTCGTGCGAAATGTTCCCTGTACAAAACGTTCATAAGACCGGTTGTCCTCTACGGGCAAGAGACGTGGACAATACTCGAAGAGGACCTGCGAGCACTCGGAGTCTTTGAACGGCGGGTGTTAAGAACCATCTTCGGCGGTGTACAGGAGGACGGCGTATGGAGGCGAAGGATGAACCACGAGCTCACGCGACTCACCGGCGAACCCAGTATCCAGAAAGTGATCAAAGCTGAAAGGATACGCTGGGCAGGACATGTTGCAAGAATGTCGGACAGCTATCCTGCAAAAATGGTGTTCATCGGGAATCCGGCTGGTACGAGACGACGAGGAGCACAACGAGCAAGGTGGTTAGACCAAGTGGAGCATGACATGGTGAGCACGGGGTGCCCGCGGAATTGGAGGGAGATAGCCACAAACCGAGTCAATTGGAGAAAAATTGTGAATCAGGCCATGTTGTAAAGACGTTAAGCCAAAATAAATAAATAAACCAGATATGTACTATTTTTGAGGTTCTTTGCAAGATCGTGGTTGAGATACCCAAACACGGTTCACTATTTGGAATATATCGAGTTTTTCAATAAGAGCGCTACAAAATTTTTTTTTTTTTTTGATAAAACAATAAAGGTTTTGGATATCAATGAAAATTTTTATTCGTGTAAAAGAACATTTGATGCCATTACGTATGGGACTCGATTTCTTTTGCATGGCCACCACGGGCACGCTTGCAGAAGTCCAGACACTGCACCCAATTTTCGACGGTTTTCGAGCATAAATCGACCGATACTGCTGCAATATCACGTTCGATATTCGTACGAAGTTCATCAATCGTCGCTGGCTTATTGGCATAGACCATAGACTTGACGTGGTCCCACAGGAAGTAGTCTAACGGCGTCAAATAGCACGAGCGAGGCGACCAAATGACTGGGCCATTTTGTGAGATAACACGTTCACCAAACTTGGTTTTCAATGAATCGATCCTGTTGAAACCGCATATTGTCCAAGTCCATATCATCCAATTCGGGTCAAAAATATTCGGTTATCATTGAGCGGCAGCGATTCCCATCCACAGTGACGTACCGGTCTTGATCATCACGGAAGAAGTACGGCCCAATGACACCGCCGGACCATAAACCGCACCAAACCATATTTTTTTCGAGATGCAATGGGATGCAGCGTGTGGATCGCTACCTGACCAATAACGCATTGTTTGCTTATTAACGAAGCCATTCAGCGAGAAATGAGCCTCATCGCTGAAGATGATTTTCCGATAAAAATGCGGATCATTTTCAAGTTGTTGCTCAGCCCAATTCCCAAACATACGACGCTTTTGGTGGTCAAGCGGCTTCAGTTCTCGCGTCAATTTGGTCTTGTAAGGATGTAGGCCACGATCTTTTCGCAAAACTAGCCACAACGACGTCACAGAGATGCCCAACGCTTGAGAACGACGTGTGAGAGACTGATTTGGGTCTTCCTCAATTGATGCGCTAGCGGCAGCAGTATTCTCGACACTACGGGCACTTCTTTGTCTCACTGGCACGGGAACATTTTGTACTGTGCCTGTGGATTCAAATTCATCCACTAGACGCTCAATTGTTGATCTGGCAGGACGATTGTGACGACCATAAATTGGACGTAGCGCTCTTAAAGTTGAGGCCATTGACTCCGAATTTCGGTAGTAAATTTTAATAAATAGAGCGGGAAAAATATGGCATCGTTTGCTGTCCCTATCGGTCTACTTTTGTAGCGTCCCTATTGAAATACCCGTTAGATAATTTGGTATGCACAAATTCACGCAATTAGCAATGTTGCTTTCAAATTTAGCTGCTGCTGAATGAGTGAAATTATAAATCACTCAACAATTGCAACTGGACGCAGGTATTCGTCCTGGT
This sequence comes from Toxorhynchites rutilus septentrionalis, assembly GCF_029784135.1. Lineage (NCBI taxonomy): Eukaryota > Metazoa > Arthropoda > Insecta > Diptera > Culicidae > Toxorhynchites > Toxorhynchites rutilus. The sequence goes on along the minus strand of NC_073744.1, from coordinate 34,181,270 downwards.
AACCCTATAACTCACCAGCTTCCAGCGAAAGTTATCATCATCCGCTCTCGCAACGATTTGTCTTCATTTGTACGCGGGAATTGCCTCGGGTATCCCCCTTGCATCCCCGCTTCACGGTTCTAAACAAAAATCTCGGCATGATTGCGCCGCAAGCACTCCTCCCATCGTTTGAAACTGAAACAAGGGATGGTTTCTGGCTCAGCAGCATAAACGGAGATAAAGGATGTTTCGTGGCAGCGACGACAACTCGCATATATACGAGCTCTCGCCATGTGTAACACTGCAGGGGCAATAAAATAATAATGACAGTAATCCGTCTTCATCCTCCACCTCTTCCTCCTCTGGCTGGAGGGAGCCAGGAGCCGACACAAGTGGCATGATTGCCTCTATGCACAATTCGCAGCGAATGCTGCAGCGGCGGTGTTATGAATGTGCGGTATGTGGTGACTGATGCTGATTGTGATGAATTTGCTCCGTTTCGGTCATCCTGACTTGTGATCTAGTGGCTAGGTGCATGAGCATAATGAAGATCTACTGGCATACGAAACTTACCAACAATCCCAAATAGCTCCCGGCTGAAACGCATTAGATCCGTGTGCACCAGCCGTGCCACCAGCAGCAGCGGAGAAATCGTGTGGAAAAGCAGAAACTTTTCAAATACTAAAACTCAAATATTTGCTCAATTGACTATTTATAAACTAGAGCACCTGTTCAAATTTTTCCCTTCCAACTAGCGGCGGCAGTACTCATGTGCTGCAAGCAGCTTTTTTACCCCCTCGCATTCGCCTCCCACGCACCTTATCCCACGCGATCGCTATCACCGCCGCTGGCTTCTGTTGGAAGTTGGGCTCACGGAAAATTCCCCGATTGAGCCCACTGGAAGGGTCTTTGTTAAACAAAATGTAGTCCACCATATTTCATGCTTCCGGTGAAGTCGTTCGATTCGCAAAAAAAACAACCCACAGCAAGTGCAGCACAGCAGGTTTTGGGCACGTAAAAAAATCAGGCCGTTTATCGCCGCCACGGTGCTTGCTGACAGGTTTAAAAACTAACCATATGGTTTATCATTATCCCGAGCGGTCTCAAGAGGAAGTTGGGAGTAGGCCTTCATCGAATCCAGCGATTGCACTTGACGTCGGCGGACCCTTTTATGCGTTGTTCCCACATGCGATGGGTTATGCATCGACAATTGCCGGAACGAGAGTGGCTTTTGCTGTTGTTAATTTGTGACCTGTAATGGTGGATGGTAATTGAAGTCAATCATCGTGTGTCGTGAGTGGGGATAATGAAAATATGTCCGTTCATTATATTGATCTATAGAGGCTTCGCATGCAAAGTGCTTGACAATCTGGAGCAATTTTGAGTCAAAACAATTATGAATCCAATAATAGCAGCAAAAATCCACCCCCTTCATACACGAGGTGTTTCCGCATGCAGACACAGACACGCATCTGATTTTTTTTGTTTAGTTCATTCCTTCTCTTTGCGCCCAATACACAATTGACACAAAACTTATGTAAACCGGATCGAAGAGCGAAAGAGAGCACTTCCTCCAAAGGCAAATTATTTACCGTCATCATATAGACATACCATTTTGTGGCAAATATTTTCCCTGCAAACACATTCCATTGACTCACTCACTCATTCACTCACTCACATTCACCACGAGTGTCACGAGGAGTGAAAAGTTTGCTCGGATCCATCCGCCCCCTCCGCTCCCCCATCCGGGAAAACTCCGGTGATTCCGCAAGGAGCAAGGAGTGCTGATGCTCAATATGTTTGCGAGCCAAACAGTCTTTCTGTGTCCTCCTCCTGATGGCCGTGTTTTGGTGTTTTGGTTTTGGGTCCCCATTTGTAGTATCTGAGCGCTCTGTGTTTGCTGGTGGCTCCATGTGTCCCAACGACGCTCATGAATCGTTTAGATGTGTATCCTTGTTTTCTTCCAGTTCACTTGTGTACTACCGCCGTGGCCGCTGCTGTTGCGGTCGATGGTTATGCCAGGCTGCCTTCGGGATGCTCAGTTGTGGCAAAAATGGAAAGAAGCAATTCTTTTGAAGATGCCAGTCCCGAGCAAAAAAGTCGACCATCCCTGTAAAGTTCTGTCCAAGAGGTATAACTCCCGTTCGGCAAAAGGATCTAGTCGCGCTGTTTTTCGTTTGTATGAATGTCCTGACAGTGCTTCGGGTTCGAATGGACCCGATCAGATTGCGCCACACACATTCCAAGAGGGCGGAGTGAGCGCACTGAGGTGACAACACAAACAAATATCCGAAATTAACATCCCGGCGAATATTGCCACAAGTAATTTAGACGATCCGCCTTTTCGTGTTGTCACATCTCGGCAAACAGTTTGCAAATCGTTTTTTGATGGGTGTGCAGCGCAGCTAATTGATTGGTTGGACGTCGTTTCGCGGGGCATCTCCGGGGGGGTTTCTTTGAAGCAATTCATTGTGATCGGTGTGAAATGTGATAACCACAAATGTGTCATAAGGAATGAAATCAACTGCATTAAATATATAGACCCTGCACTCCTAGTTCATGATCTCAACACTTTTACGGCCAGAGTCACCTTTGTGTAAACTTCAGCTGTGCATTCCTATAAACAACTCATACAAGTAAGGTGTGACATTATGAAAAAGTTATAAAATTTCCAACCAGTATTCGCTTATAAATGATTTCGCTTTCCGAAAGGCAAACACATAAGGTGTTATTTTCTTTAAAGCATGAGCTTTGTGAGGTTTCCATTTTTCGATAGTTTATATTTGAACACAATTTAAATTTTTACAAAGGTATCGAATCAAATCCCGTATCTGCTGAAGCAGTACTTTTTGTAAGCATATAGCCATTCCATGCCAAACCAATATAGGAGTTCTCAGATTTCAGTGAAAATTGGTAGTTTTATCGCAAAATATTAGACGCGTATTTTATATTTTTTCATTAGGGCGCCCATTTCCATTTTAGGGTGGCCCGAAAAATCAAAGGAAAATTTTCATTTCCCAAGAATTACCTCATTGAACTTGAACCGCCAGTGAAATAACAACAGCGATAGCGATCGGTTGTGTTTTTGCTGTTACTGTATGCTGCCGATGATAGTTTGCCGTTCTATCGATCTTACGGAAAATACAATCGGATTTATGTGATAGTACCTGGTAGCCGGGAAAACGTCGGTGCGGACGAAGCTCCCTCACCGGTACTGACGAACATCTCTCAGCGCTGGGGGAAAGCAGATTCCAAAAACGGAGAAACCGGGAAGCACAAGTACGGTAACGCCCGTCTCCTGAAAGACCATGCGATGAATTCATGCCATTCTTCATCCACCTACGTGGTCGTCTCCAGTAAATGTAATGTTTTGTGGATGTCTCGTTTCGATTCGGAGATCATAGTGCCTTCCCCTTCGCGATAAAGAGAACCCCTGCAGTCTCCGGACAGCGCGGACGTCCCCTCTTTGGCCTGGGGTCATGGAAAGAGGACCTCCGGGCCGAACTACCGTATCTCGAAGCACAATTATAACCGGAATAGACAGCATTGAGACACCGGAAAAAATGCCAATTGAATGTAACAATACTTTTTGCTAAATGGTCAATTATTTGATGTTAAAACAAATTAAGTAAAATTGAACTGCCGCTACAGAGATGAACCAGCCCAGAAGGCTGAAAACCTCTCTAATAAATAATAAAAAAAAACTATTGAGCCGATTCAAATGATCGACTTATCAGATTAAAGACGATTAGCTAGTCTTCTTTGAAAAAAAATTACATTTAAAAAAATGGATTTTGTTTTCGTAATTATTGTATGTATTTGTTTTTATTATTTACATGGCTGTGATTAGAGTTGTATTTTTTCACATTTTTCCTAGATAGCTGAGACTTTACATGGTATATCCAAAAAGCAGAGAGGCGAAAAGATATAAAACAATAAAACCCCTCTATCTTTGACCGAGTAAACTATAAAAAAAAAACAAATACCATTAGGAATTAGGAAAAAAAAAATCTTCTTTTTTCGCAAGTTTATTATCGAAACTTAATTAAGAAATTAAGAAAACTATCGCATTTGCTTTAATTTGGTATAATCATCTGAATCGGCCCAGTAGTCCCAAATTTATTAATCTTCGTGGTGGAGAAAAGGGCAAAAAAATTAATTTACGGACCAGTGGTTAATTTTTAAAAAAAGCGGGTCTGCTTTTTTTCGAAAAAGAAAAAAAACTACCACTTTTCGCGAAAATCTGAGAACCACAATATAGGTTTAGCATGGAATTGCTGTATGTATACATCGAACATCTGAATCGGTACAGCAGTTCAAAAGCTATGAAGTTTCGAGAAAAGGAAAAAGGATAAAAAATTTATATTTCAAACTATCGGTTAACTTTGAAAAATCATAACTCAAAAACGAAAAAAACACCTCTCTGATCTTAATCCTGAGCTGTTCCCTCGTGTTAATTTTTTTTCCGTTCTAAATATTTGAATTGGATTTAACACTAGGTTTACGGGCGTTTCTTATATACCGTTCTGAATCATATTTCGGACGCTTAAGGCATATGATGCAGAAAACAGATTCCAACTTTATGCACAGGTATTATTTGGTTGATATTTTTAATAAAAGCTTTTGCTTTTAAGCTTTCTACTTTGGTACCTATTTGATTGAAAACATAAAAAAAATCATCGAATAAAATGCTTTTCAAATGAAGCAAATAGGAATCAAACTTCGGACACAAAATCATATTTCGGACGGATTGAATTCAAATTTCGGACACATTATTTTGTAATTTTTTGGACGAAAATTACATTACACTTGATTATATTTTATAGTCAACTGCGAAACACTTACCAAGCAATCACAGTAAATCTTTAACGATGATGAAAACTGATGAAACACGGGAGAAATTTAAATATTTATAAACGGGTAAATTCTACGTGCTCACGCTAAACAAACGTCAAACATAAACGATAATGAGCAGTGTTGTAAAATTTCTGCCGATTATGTTATAATTCAAATGTAGTTCTCATGTGAAATGATAGTAAAACCAAGGGATTACTCTAAAGAAGCAATTGTGATATTATTTTGATAGTTGTATCATCAGTGCATTAAGCATTTCAAGATATTAGAACAAAGTGTCCGAAATATGATGTTGTACGAATTATGATTCAGAACGGTACCTATTTCTACGACACGTATCAATTTGAAGGAAGAAAAAAGAAAATAGACATCAATATAATTTTTTTTTATGCTTCAAATATGACTTATTTCAAGAGAAAATTAAATAGATCAACGTTAAAGTGAAAGTTAATTGGCTATTGCGAGTACAGTGAAGTAAACATCGTGATTTTGGTAGATTTTAGTTGAAGATTCACCAGGAATTGTGTAAAACGATATTACAGCGAAATTAGAAAAGATAGAAGTTGGGGGTCAGAGCGGTTAGATAGTTTCAATTTGGTTGATAAAAATATTCATGTTTATTATGTATTTTTTGGATACAATTAAGAAAAAAGACTTTAAAAACCACAAACTTTGAAGTTTTTCACTTCTAGAATGATTTTTAAGGACACTAATTTGGAAGTTTCATAACTGTAACCTGTATAGAATTTTCTTATCTTCCGAATGAAAGCAACAGAATTGTCCTACATAGCATAATTTTTGAATTAGAGCCAGTTTAAAGCAAACAGGGCCCGAAACAGAGAAAAAGTTCAATGATTCTGTAATTGTTGAAATTCGAACATATGCGTAGAAGGATTTTTAACCATCAAATATGATCCTCTATCATCTCCTGAAATAATTAGGATTTTTCACATGAGAAGAGTATTTTATAACTTGAAGGGGATGAATCAAAAATTTAATTCTTCTTTTATAATCAAAAAACAAAAAATATGGGTATAAAAACAAATAACAAAAATTTTTTTTTGACTTGATTATATACAGGATTCGATTATATACAGTGAAAAGAAATCGAGAACTGTATATAATCGAGTCCGCACTGTAATAAAGTTTTGTAGAGCAGAAAGAGTTATATCTAATGAACAGCAAATAAATCGTTGAAAAATATTATAAATATGAAAACACTATGCACTTATTCCCCAACCCAATACATTCGGGTAAATGTTACACTCGGGTTAATGTTGCATTCTGGTAAATGTCGCTTTCGTGTGAATTTTGCATTCGGATATATGTTGCATTCCAGTAGATATTGAATTCGGGTTGATTGGAATTCTGGTGAATGTCTTTCGGGAAGCTGTCGCTCGAGTAACTGCCCTTTGGGTAAATGTGACACAATCGATCGCGACAGGTGGCTTCACTAATGAAATGCAAAGAACCTCAAACAATCGACGTATTTAAGCGATTATACTTGCGGAGACTGAATAGAAGAGCTGGTAAACTGATCCTGTACAGATTGAAAGACATCGCTGTTGGAATTAGAGTAAGGGTGCTCATACACTGTTAGACCGAAACCAAATATTTGACAGATAAAATTTAATCAACGTGTACTTATCAAATATATTCTACACAAAATATGACAAGCAAATATTCCCTTATTGGATGCCTAAAACATTTTTTGGTCTGTTCTTCGAACCTGTCGGTACATGGTTAGGTTACCTTAAATATTTTAAGGTATTTGTCGAATATTTTCCATGTTCGATGTTGTTGTTGACATTGTTTACCGCTGTTGTGGTCAAATATTTGACCTCCGGACAAACAGTGTACGGCTACCTTAAGAGAATAAGAAACAAACACAGCATACTTCTAAATGATTGATTTTATTGTACGCCAAAATTTTAAATTTTCTGAATTTTCTCCCCATTTACTAGTGGATTGCTGTTTCGAATCTCGTCAGCACCGGCCCCTCGATAATCGTATGTACAGCCATGTTTATCACTGTACCGATGGATGCCGCAGAATAGACCCCCGCACCGGCATTGGCAGGCGATCAGTCCAATCTTCTTGCGACAAACCATACAGCGGTTGCTCCGCTTCTTCCCTTCATCAAACCGCTGTCCCTGCTTGATTTCGACTTCGACTTTGGGTCCCGATTCGGCGTAGATTCTCTTGGGCGACTTCATTTGCGACGTGATCTGCTCCCGCTTGTTGCCAGGTGATTGGTCCATGATTTTTGTCGGGTTTGCGCTTCTATAACACTTCGAACAGAGACCGTCCTGCACTGGATTTCCGAAGAATCCACAACCGGTGCTACACAATTGGTTCGAGCTGTGTTCCATTTTTCGTACTTGATATTGCTTTTAATTTGAAAAAAAAAAAACTTTTGAAATCGCTGTGATTGTCGTAGTTGTAGAGTTGTTTGGTTCGTACTAATGAACTGTATTCCCGAACACCTAATTTATACATCCTTCGGGGTAACTATTAACATAATCATACCTAAGATCGATCAATTCGATCATTATGTTACCTGTCCTTGGAGCAAATGCTAAGCAAATGGATGCAATGTTACCTGTGACCCATCGCAATATTCTTACCCAAAACTTATTGTCTTCGGTGTATTTTAAAGGCATATTCAAGAAATAGGGAGTTTGGAAAGATTTACTAGATATCTCATTTTAGTTAAACCAACTGTTTCCCGTGCAGTTCTAATCGCTACAACTGCGCAAGCTCGAGTGGACCCATGGTGCGGATACTAAATCGCGCGTGGGGCCGCGCATTCTCAGAAAGTGTAGATAGTCTAATGCAGGAATTCTCAAACTATGTTGGGCAAGAAACCCATTTTCCAGAAAGAAGTGATACCTCCGAACCCTATAGCTAAAGTTCTTTGAATCGTTTATTTCTAGTTTTTTTTATTCATACAAAAAACTTACCAATTTAAAAACATTACGGTTGATTAAGAGAGTAGACTTGACAACATATTCTCATCAATAAATAGACGTAAAATACAGTAGTTATCAAGTGTAAAATAAAATGTTCGAAATTTTTTTTTTTTTTTACAAATAGTGTCCGAAGTTTGATTCTTATTCGCTTCATTTGAGAAGCATTTTATTCGATGTTTTTTTATGTTTTCAATCAAATAGGTGCCAAAGTAGAAAGCTTAAAAGCATATTGAACTAATTTATTAAAAATATCAACCAAATAATATCTGTGCATAAAGTTTAGATCTGTTTTCTGCATCATATGCCAATCGGAACGCGGGATGTTCACATATATATTGCTCGACATTTTTCAATTGTTCGATGATTAGCTTCATAAATATATATCTTTTTCTTCATTTTATTTAGTTATTAGGAAGTGCCTTAATCGATTGCTGCAAATATCCCGTGGTTCCATCAGCAAATAACTGAGCGCTTGAAATTGGACAATTTTCGCGATGCGACAAGTTTTTCGTTTTTCGATTTGTACCCCAATATGTTCCCGAAAGACTTAATAATCCTACGTCAAAAAGTTTTTACTCAAAAACAATATTCAAAAAAAAAAAAGAATTATGATTCGACAACAAAATTGAATGTCTTATAAAAATCAGGACAAATGCTAAAATATGAAAAATTAATCACGGACAGAGCAGGACATGTCCTGCTAAATCAGGACTGATGGTATCCGTAGTACGACGGGGACCCATTTCGGAAAACCTCGACCTATGTTGCTGTGCATTTGATTGAGTTTTAAAGACTTGTTTATGTTGCTGTGGAATTGAATAAGTTTGGCAGACTTCGAAGAATAAAAGTCATGAAATCGTGACCCAAAAGACAATTACATCGCGGAGCATAATCACTGGCGAACGCGTCAGCCTTCATACAATGCAACCCGTTGTTGGCTTCGTGATTTATTCATGGTCAGCAATTATGATCCATCCTACATCCGCTTGGACGTCGATAAATCGAAGTGATTGGCATACTGAATAATGAACGCGAAGCCAGGACCAAAAAAAAAGCACCACCCGCTTCCGGCACAAAGTCAACAACCAGGCAGCCGTTTAATTCTTTCCGTCGAATTGTCGCATTAATTTGATGTTTTGATGTGTTTTTGTCCTACTGACGTTGGTTTTGTGTGGCAACATAAAAAAAACCTTGCAGTACATAGTTTTCATACGGCCGACAGCGAAACAATTTTTCCGAATGAATTTTTGATATCAATATTTAACGAGTATTCACTTTTTTTTGTTATTATTAGTGCACATATTTACCGAGCTACGTTTTCATACAACGGTCTCCGAGTCGAGTGCTGTTATTCTATCGACGATTTTATTGTTGCGACAAAAATCGAGATTCGAACAAACAAAAAAAACGCCATTAATTCGTCGTATTGCGTATTGTTTTTATTTTCCATCAGCCGCGCTATTATCGTGTTTAAAACGATTATGATTCCAAACATAAATTTCCATCAATGTTTGCGTAAATCAATCAATTAATGCGAATCGGCTGTATATTGATATGTTTTTTGTATGTATTTTGTGTTCATGAATGCTTGCGTTTTTTTGTTACATTTTAATTAGTTTCTCATATGGCAAGCAATTAAAAATGTGTTGCGATTTAATTGTTGTTGCTGCTGTCCAGCCGACAATAATGCATTCTGTATTACATACACACCCTCGCATCAACTTATCAAATATTAATTGTATGCTTCAATCCGGGATTGGAATGAATTTGTTGTGTTGTGGGTCATTTTTATTGTTGTTGCAGTCCCCCGTATTGTCATCGAATTGTAAATATTTTGTGACTTTGTTGATTGCGCAAACCTGACGGTTGATTTTTCATAATTTGTTTGGATAGCACAACTGGACTACTATAAAAAAAATAATTCATTAAGCTCCGATCCAAACATGCAACAGTGAGACAGAGAGACACACATAGTTGCACGAAAGCTACAACATCAATTATGGTGAACCCTTGTTTTCCTATGTTCAACAAAGCCAGCTTGTTCCGTAACAAAGCGGACTAATTTTTCACGACCTTTAACATCCCGGTTAAGTAATTGTTATGAGATTAGAACAGATTTACACCCCGGGCCAACTGCACGAGAAGCGATGTGCGAGCAAGCGAGCGAAACACCCCCGCGGGTATGTTCGCAAGGATCTTCCTCTACCACCCTAAAACCCCTCATAGTCAGCGAAGAAATTCCAAATTTTCCGTTTCCAGTTGCTGTCGTGCGATTTGGGTTCGGTGAATAGGACATAGGGTCTCCGCTTCGGTTATCTGCCTCATACTGACTGTAATTGTGCTAGATCTAGTCATGTTTCCCCCGGGGGAGATGAACGCGTCCTGGCTGCCGATGTTGGTTATTTCATATATTGCTTTATTTTCACTTCAAACATTTTCTGGAAAAGGTAACACATCTGTTACGTGCTGTCTGCCGACGAGCGAACAATGAGCGCTTTTGGATGGCTAGAATATGCCGGATTGTTATGAAAAAAAAAACAAGCTTTCTGCTCAGATCACTGAAACAATGAAATAAGTGAAACATACAATTTGAGGAAAAGGACGAAGAGTTTATCAGATTGAGTAGCAAGATGACCCAGAATGTTTCAGTAGCTTGGAGAATTCGAATCAACGAATTAACTGCTTCCGAGTATAATCATGCGAAGATCGATGTTCTGTTTATGACAAATTAAGAATCATGAAATAGAAATGTGATGGGCACAGAAACCAATAAAGTCTAAAATGAAGGTTGAATCTAGGAATACTCCAATTCTTTTAGGGCGGCTGAAAATGTACGATTTTGGGAATAATTTTTATGTAGAAAAACTGCGATTTCAGTGCGCTTGCAGAAAATTCTGTTTAACACTAAACCAACCACGAGTGGTCAAATGACCCTTTTGTTTGTTAAAAAATTCTTACAAATAACATTCTTAATAACATTACAAATAACATTTTCACATCGTCATTTGCCTGAGACAATGATCAGATTTTTCAATAATACTAAATACGGTGTGGACACGACCAAATGGCAAAAAAATACATCGTGAAATCAAAATCTCAAAGATGGCCTACGCAGATTTTCTCCAATATTCTAAACCTGGCTGGAATCAACTCATTGATTTTATACAGAGAAACAACAGGCAAACAAAATCTAGACAGCAGTTTTTATTCCAATTTGCTGAAGAACATGCCAAAAGCTTTCAGCAGGAGCATCAGGAAAAATAGAAATTATAACAAATCCATGTTCGGATTCTCGCGGACCCGTGCAAATAAAGTGCCAAATAGGTTTTTGCAAAGAAAACAAAACTACAAACATCTATTTCAAATGCAACAATATATGTATGCCAATTGTGCCTTCGTGGGCCCAATAGTTTGTAAAATATGCGATTATTGAAGTTAGCACATACATTTTTAATTTTGGATTCAATTGATGAATATTTAATTTTTGTTCTTGTGTTATTTTTATGTGTTTTCTTTTTAATTTAATAAATAAATAATTTCGAATAAAAAACAGGAAGTGGGTTATATCTATGGTATAACCGCAAGGGTGACGTAGGACTATCGTTGATTTAGAGATCATTTGTATGAAGTTGAATCTGAATTCATTCTGAATGAATGAATATTTGGAGAACTTCGAAAACGAGAGCGTTACGTTGGAGGCACAAGGTTTTGTGCATCCAATATTGGATACGGAAATATCCTACTGATGGGGAAGAATAATCTTCAGAAGCTATCCTGTTGATTGCGATTGATTGAAAAACCACAAAACCAAATGTATTTGGTCACAGTGTTACATGGATAGAAAACATTCAATTAAACTCTTTCACAAGAATATATTTTGAAAATCCCCAAAGGAACTGGCAGATTATTTTCAGTAACGATTAGTTATTTCCACATTTTCCTCGATACTGGAAGCCCACCAGTGGTTAATACCAACTCGATAACCACCTGTTAATAGCACTTGATTGAAACATATTTGGTCACAGTGTAACATGGATAGAAAACATTCAATTAAACTCTTTCACATGAATATATTTTGAAAATTCCCAAAGGAACTGGCAGATTATTTTCAGTAACGATTAGATATTTCCACATTTTCCTCGATACTGGAAGCCCACCAGTGGTTAATGCCAACTCGATAACCACCTGTTAATAGCCGCGCGTGTATGTGTGTGTAGCGATGTCTTCCCAGGGAACCGTTTGTGGCATCACTCTCCTCCTGATAGATTCCCTTCTGGCCTAGGGTGCACAAACAGGCTCTTGGTGACACCGTTCATCCGCGCTTTCATGATAAATAAAGAGCTTCACCGCAACAGCGACAACATGCTCCAATCGCTGTTCAATTAGAACTGAGTGGATTTCCGAGCGCCGCTCGCTTATATACCGATTGGTGATTTCAATAGCCTGTTTTGAAAGCAATTTTAAGACTATTGAAACAAGTTTTTGGATCAAAAAGTAACAAGTATATAACGCGTAGACATTTTATCTTTCGAATGAAGTGTTTATCATACCATTTCGTTCAGTTGTTTAGGAGCTATTAACGCTCAAAATCTCGGTCTCCGGCGTAACGCTTTCGTTTTCGAAACTTTGATTTTACACCCCGGTATAGAAATGAAAGACGTAGTCCTACGTCAAAAATATTTTTATCATGTACCAAATTATGCTGAATAATACAATAATACAAGTTGATTAGATTATCACTGGAAACGTTCTGTTGAGGATCTACTGGGTAGGATAATGCAGTTTTTTTTCAATAAAATAAATAGTGTATTTCATAAAAAATTCAAATTTTCGTTCTTTCCTATATAATTCTATATAAAAAAAATCTCGATGCACTAGAAAAATTGATTTTAATTTTTGCATAACTAAGGGGGCAATAAACTGGGCTTACAAGGCAGCGTTTTTGGTGTTATCGGGCAGTGGCAACCAGGTATGGGCAAAATCGCATCGAAATTCGTTCAACAACACTCATCCACAGATAAAACTCACCCTTCTATTCTCCGTTTATGCCTCACTTTATTTGAAACAGAAAACATTCACCTATCATCTTCGCAAAGTTCATTCTCGATTTGAACGGCAAAATACTGTCTCGATTCCACTCATCTATTCTCAGAGAATTTTGCTTTCCCTCATTTGCCTCTCGGAATAACGTTTGATGGTGATAGAATCAAATTGAAAACTTTTGCTTGAGCTAGCGAGTGTGTAAAATCATTCGTTTTTCACTCAAATAGAAATCATTGAGCCTCGATCGCGGCAGTAGAATATAGGTAGATAGTTGAGATCGAGTTGTTTCCTGTGCACTATTGCAATGGCATTTTTTTGTTTCTAGTATGGAATGATCTAAGCCAACGCAAAAGACCATATTAACGCAAGTTATTGGTGAGCGGGAAGGTAGATTCCAGTGCACTTGAATGCTGACAAGGAAAAGAGTACAAGTACAAAATAAAACCATACATACACGCAGATTCAGTATATTTTGACTCACTCGTTATTTTGTTTCGTGCGATCCTTCCAAAGGAGTATTCATTCATTAAATGTTGTTTTCCGCTTTTTGTTTTGTTATGTTCACTCTCAGTCCCGATTGAAGAAGGTCGGGGAGTGTAAAATGATTAATCGTGCAATCTCACGATTGCTTGCTGCATTCTTTTCGCCATGATTATTCCAAGCAGATACAAGAGTGATTTATAATTAGGTGTAGAGAAATGAGCGAATGAGCTTTGCCATACTTGGTGGCAACTATACTTCTACCATTTTTTTCAACTATATATATATATATATATATATATATATATATATATATATATATATATATATATATATATATATATATATATATATATATATATATATTCACAAAAAAAGCTCCATATTAGGGTGCCACACCAATTAACACAACAAAAATTATGGATCAAATTTCCATCTGCGAAGCCTAGGCCGATCGGACTGAAATCGACTTATTTCTTAAACGGATAGTAACTGGGGATGCGAAGTGAGTCACATACGTCAATATTTTACGAAAACGAGCTCAAACGGTGGCCAAACCAGGACTAACGGTCAGGAAGGTTGTACTGTGTTTTAAGTTGCTTCCGTATGGCCAAACACTACATTCAGATCCCTGCTGTCAACAAGTGGATAGCAAAAGTGGGCGAAGAGTGCGCACCATACGGGGCAAAGTTGCGCTCTTATTGCATTGAACTTCTGAGAAAACTTTTAACAAAAATAAATGCTTTATCAATACCAGCGGAAAAAGCATCATTACTAGATTGTGTAGGCACCATCCAGTGGAGAAGAAGGAGGGTGTTGAATGATGCTTTATGGCTGGAGAAGGGTGGGTTGTTATGATCGAACATGATTTTGCTATGGGCTGATTGATTCTAGGCACCTAGAAATATGATAGTGGGCCATCCACATAACACGTGGAATTCTTTTGGGAGGGAAGAGACTGACAATATAAAATGTCCCAAATTAGAAACAGAATTCTTTTTATTAACAAATCAAGTTTATAAATACATACATTCACCTGATTTATTTGAAACTCATTGTTGGAAAAAAATGAGTGGGTTATATCTATGATATAACCGCAAGGTTGACGTGGAATTACCTTAGCTTAGCAATCATTCGTTTGTATTGATTAAATTCTTGATTGAATGAAACAGTTTCCAAATTCAATTGAGTTCAATATATTTGCTCTGTGAGTGAAAAAAATGAACAAATGCCGTGTAAAGTCAATTCATTTATTGTGATTGATTGTTCTTCGTTACAAGTAAATTTAATGACGGACCTTTTACGTTTGGTATGATGACTAGAACAAAATATATGTACGGAAGAATTATCAAACGTTTGATGAACCAGCCTAAGGCTGAAAATCTTCCTAATAAAGACAAAAACAAATTATCAAACGATTATTTTATTTTACATTTCCCTCTGAAGTTTACATCCCAAAAGTGTACATACTTCTCGAATCTCGAATTTGCTTGAAACTGGGAAGTTCATTCGCTTCTAGTGTCTGCACGATTTTCCCAGGTTCCTAAGTTTAGAAGATCATGTTAGGACAGACATATTCCACTCTGCACAAAGGCAAGCGAGGACAAAAGTACTCGCAGTTTGCATTTATTTGCAGAGCCGATTTCCCCAGAAACCTCGGTTTTGAAGTCTGTGTTAGGGAAACACATTTCAATCGGAACAAAAATACCCCCGATTTGTATGAATTCGCAATGCCGATTTCCCTACGCTCTATGGATTTGAAGTCTGTGTTAGGGAAACACATTCCAGTCGGAACAAAAATACCCCCGACTTGCATGAATTTGAAATACCGATTTCTCCAGGCACCTTGGTTTAGAAATCTCTATTAGGGAACACATTTCGGTGGGAACAAAAGCTCCCCCTACTTTCGTGTGTTCTTCTTCTTCTTTTTGGCTTTAAGAGGGTTTAAACTTTTCAGTTCACTCGCCTCTAGGCTCTTTCGCGTGTTTGCAATGCCGATTTCGCTGCTTGGTTTTAAAGTCTGTGTTAGGGAACATTTTTCGATGAGAACAAAAGTCCCCTACTTTCATGTATTTGCAATGCCGATTTCCCCAAGGCTGCTTGGTTTTGATGGCTGTGTTAGGGAAACCGTAAATCGGGCCAATCAAAACGATACAGTTAGGGCGTTTAGATAACGCCTAATATTTTACAGTTATTCAATTGTTTATCTAATGAAAAACAACATTTTGTTAGTTGCGATAGATGCGTGGAAATATTCCCTATCAAGTGATGCAAACATCTCTCCTATCCAGTACGAAATGTTCGAGCTATAAGCATTCGAAATCTTTCATTTTTTCCTGCATGTTCTGTGTTTAGGTTTTCATTTTACCCTCCATATATTCCGGTTAGACGTAGTCCCACGTCAAAAATGTATTGGAAGTTCATTGTGAAAACATAAACATAAACGAAACATAACCGTTATTGGATTGCATGCATAGTGAAAACAAAATTTTTTTTTATTTGAAATTCATTTTGAATTATTTTTAAGCAATTGTTAATTTTTCTTTCTCATCTTGGATTTCAGTTTTGAGGATTCCGACGCTTTGCCTTGGAGCGCTATTGCTTCTGTGCGCTTGGGTTCGAAGAGTCAGAGGATGTTTCCTCATGAAGCTAGAAGCTCAATCATTTCCTGCCAGTTTTGAACATGCTTGAATTCGTGCTGGAGGTTGTTGGTTTCCACAAAATCAAACGCCAGGTCCCGTAAATATTTGAGAGTCATATCATAGAAAGCTTTGTCCAGTGCTCTGCAATGGTTCACCAGATCCTCAGACTACTCACTCGTAAACACTGGTCTGAGCCGTTCTAGATGCTCGCTGGCACATCCCAGCAGAAGTAGAAATGTCAATGAAAGAAGGTTCAAATCACGAATCACTTATTGATATGAGCCTCTACCTCAGAGCTGATTCAGAAATACCAAGGTCTGTCGCAATCCGACGCTTCGAGACTCTGCCTCTGTCGGGCTATTTCGAGCATTTCTAGAGTGCATTTCTTCGAATCAGTTTGTGAGTCCCGTTAAAAGTTTGGTTGGAAAAATTTAATAATTTTTTGAGAGCAAAATGCTGGTGGGCACTTTTGCCCCACAAGCAATTTTACTACTAATCGAATTTAAAAAAAAAAACTCTTGAACTTTTTCACAAAAACGAAAACGCACTATTATCTACTATATTTAGAATGAAGGTTTTCTTGACAGTGTAGTTTCGAACTTTACAGTTATTTTAGGTAACTAAATAGTCATCCTGAAAATTGAAAAACTCAGATCAAAACAACGCAAAAGTCTTCTTTCTCATTACTTTTGGCCACTTTCATGAAATGTATCTTGTTTATATGTGTGAACTGCTGGTGTAATAATGTGTCAATCGATTACACTCGTTTGTTTCAAAAAGGCCAATACGCCTTTTTGCCCCGCATTACTCTACAGTGAGGAAAATTCGTTTAAACGCAAGCTAATTTTTGTTCGAAGCCCTCAAACAAGCGATCATAAATTTGTCTTCGCCACTTTATTTGATTGGTCATCAGGTGTATAGTCTAGACATACAATCATTTAATTCGAGAACTACGTATACCTTTAATAAGAGGCAATTTCTTTTTGAGGAGGGAAATTCGTTCAAACGCACCCAACTGAATATCAGCAACTAGCTCACATATGGCACCAAGAATCTCTGGCCGGAACTGGAAAGTTCAATGCATCGTAATTTAAGAAGGAACTTGGACACTCGATTACCAATAAGCGCATTGCACAGATTTTTCACGTCATGGAAAAACCCTCTTGCTACAGAAATATACACTGCGTTTCATAACTATAGAGCCACTCCATTTTTCTGAGCTTCCAGAGATATGAAAGAAGTCGGTTGAATTGGAGTATCCAGTGTAGGATAGAATAACAATATTCATTTATAAGACTGGCCTTTTGAACTTTAGTGTTGTGACCAAGCGCGAAACATACAAAAAACTATAATTTCAGTATTTCATAACTATAGAACCAGATTGAAAAACCCTCACTCTTTTTCAAAATTAACGTCAATTTCACATGAATTACAATAAGTATCTAATTCGTAGGTAATCTTCAGTTCTCACTCAGTTCAAATAACCCATCTAACTAAAATATACGCAGTGTATTATAGATAAAAATAGCATTTCTCCTTCGTTGCCACGTTGTCCGGAACATTGTTTGTAAAAGTATCGAAGATGTGCTACTCACATGCACAGGAAATGAACAGGTTCTAAGTTTCACGCAAAAACAAGCAACACACACAAAGCCAAACTCTGATGACTAGAAGAGACCTATAGGCATTTGCACTTCATGTGAATTATTCGCTAGCGTTCACAGCTTGTGGGGAAACATAAAACACGAAACGAGCAGAATAAGTGACCTCTATTGTTTCGGGCACAGAAAGATTCTGAGAATTTTCCTCTGAGTAGATACAATACTTATACGCTAGCGACAGCTTACTTACTATGCAGGGGTGGGGTTTACTACGCAAATATTCTCTTTTCGCTATCCCCCTTCATTGTTTCTATTCTAGCGGCTGCATAAGTTGCGCGATATTGACAGCTTTGTTCAGGAAAGCACACAAATGGACACAACAAATGTATGGGGAAATGGGAATGCTTCTAATTTTCATCAATATAAACTATATACAGACTATGGGATTGTAATGTATAGCATATTAAACAAATCTTAGAAAATTTCCGATTCGATTAATATGCAAATCGCTAAGTCCGTTAGCAGCAAAAATAGTCAATAACGGTAACTTTATTTCATAAAAACCTGACTTGTTTTTCCTGATTTGGCACCCTTAATGAAAGACGTAGTTCTACGTCAAAAAACATATCCATTTTAATCGTCAAATTGTTCAATTTTTTCATAAATTTTTTGTTCGTGTCTCAAGCAAAAAATTTCTGGATAAATTTCCTGTCTAATGATATGTAACACAACATGTGTCGCAATAACGATTTTGAGTAATATGCGTTTGAAAACTCGTAATGAATCGTTACATTTTTCGTAGAGAGACCCCCTTATATAGAAATCAAGAACATAGCCCAATGTCAAAAATATATCTTTTTCAATAACGTTGAGTAGAAAAAAATTTGGGTAAATTAAATACGCTACCATTAGCTTACCATAGCATATCTTCATATAAAAAAGCAATCATCTGTGTTTTGGGGAATTGAGAAGAAATTCTGTGTTAGAATTTTCTATGAAGTAACCAGTGGATAAATGCCAACATGTTTTGGATGAATTAACACGTTGAGTCCCGACCGAGCTTAGGGACCGAAAATGAACTTTTCGTCTGGCCTCCGTTGATCCTTGCGGGTCGATAGTGGACTTTTTCAATAGTAATTTTCCAGCTTTGTTGTTGTTTTTCTCAGTGCAGTTGCTGTCTCTATAAACCGAATGTCCAACGCCGGTGAGACCGGCACGAAAAAGACGAACAATTCAGGGCTCCAGGGACCACTCGGTTGGGACCAGTTGGGCTCAACGTGTTAAAGACAGCGATCAAGAGCAAACGAATCGAATTTGCTAATGGACATCAGGTTTCTTTGATAATCCGATATATTTTTTTTCTGTTTGTTTGAGATGTGCTCTCTCACCAGTTATACTAATCTGTTATTACATCTTTAGGTTATCAATTGCATAACCTTGTAAAAAAATCAATGGCGAACATTTCGTCATGAAAAGCATAAAAATTAAGGAACAATACAGTGCATATATGATTGAAGAAATGTATGTCTACATATAACAAAGTTTTATTTTTTATTTTCCCTAGACAATCAGCATAAACATTTCAGTTAATTCAATAGCTCTAAAACACCGATATGCATCCTCAGCACCATTCGTCAGTCTATATTGTCTGACCATTTAGCGAAGCGTGGAAATGCTCGTTTCCAGAGCACAAACATTCACCCATCAATTACATGTTGATTGTCAACTTTCAACTGTTCCACGAAGAACACAACTCGGAGAAATGTGTTCGTTGGGTTGGGAAAAAATCAAGAAGAGATTTGTCAAACACAAATATATTTATCGGCGGGCGACGGACCAGGACCGTGGACAAGTTGTACACTTTTTTTCTCTCTCGTTAAACACAAGTCCAGAAGTGAAGAATAGGGAAGTATCGTTTGCTCCCAAACTGGAGCAAACCGATTATCGCTGTTTTGTAACACTGGTTAAACTACTTTTAACTGAGCTGAATTTGGCAATCGGTAAATGAGTAATGTGCTTACTCACAATTTGTCCCGGTATTTGGTAAGCCAAATATTGCCCAAAATAAAATATATCCCCAAATTAAAAAAAACTCCGCAGCCAATCAACCTTCGCCAATGTAAACAAATTTTATCGCGCCCGAAAGCGCTTCTGCCGACCGCACGGTTGAATTACCTAATTAGTTTACAAATCCAAAAATCCAAATCAATATTGTCCCAAATACTCAACATTATTATCTTTGGTCAAATATGCATGCCAGCGAAGCTCTTTTTATTAGATCCCCGCTCATTCCCATCCCGTCCGACTGCTGCTCCTGCTGGTTAGCTAGTTCTATTCACACGTTTGCGTGATATTTACTATTACCAGCTATCTCCACCCGCCACCCCTTTGAGTGTGGTATCTGTGTGCTAGAGTGTATGTATGTTTACCTCCAAAACAACGCATAACAATATTTTAATAAGCACCGTTGTGTGTCCGCTATTTTCCAGTCCGAAGCGAATTCAGAGCGCGGAAGAGTTTCTGTACGTGGGGATCCAACGAATTCCGTATTAGTAACAGTTTTATTCGTGTTAATCCTTGCTCCGCTGGCGCGAAGCCCCCCCTCCCCCCAAGCTCATGGCATTTCATTTAGACATGTTGGTGCAAAATGTTGGACCAAAACTAGTGCGCGTGTATTAGAGGACCTGCCCCCACCACGGGTTGGAATGCATACTGAAAATGGCTACTGGTTGCGTTTTTAATTCTGGAGAACGCTCTTCATGTCCCTGTGTGTGTTTCGTATAAATAATGTTATTATTCTATTTGTTATTATTTGACAAACTTTAATATTAAAATGTGTATAGATATGGAATGCGCGAGCGTACACAGAGAGCGCGCTATGGAGTCGTGTTTGTGGACACAATCATTGCTCATGAAGCAAGTTGATGGCGGTAGTTTCCCCATAGTTTTAGGATGGCAAAATACTACAAGACCTGAAAAGTCCCAGGATTTTTAACGAAAACATTCGTTTTTTGGGGAAAGCTGTATGTATTCCTCAACATAGTTTCCTCCGAGGGCAATACACTTGGTAGAGCGAGTTTCCAACGATTCGATTCCCTTTCTGTAGTGAGCAATCTATATGAATAAAAATGATTTGGTGTCCGTTCCCCACGATTTAACTCAAGAACGAAGCAACGGATTTAACAGTCAGTATCAGGATTCATGCGTCTTAGTATATATCAGGATTATATGCCAAAAAAGTTATGAAACCCATTCGGGAAGTTGAAAAACTGGAAGTCATTTTTTAACAAATTTAATTATTTCATTTGAACAGTCAGTATCAGGTTTGATGCGTTTTAGTCTGCGTCAGGTTTATATGTTAAAAAAGTTATGAAAACCATTCGGAAAGATGGAAAATTGAAGTCATTTTTTTAGCAAATTTTGTATATCTATATAAATAAAAATGGTTTTACGATTTTACTCGAGAACGTAGCAACGGATTTCAACAG
Organism: Toxorhynchites rutilus septentrionalis; assembly: GCF_029784135.1. NCBI lineage: Eukaryota > Metazoa > Arthropoda > Insecta > Diptera > Culicidae > Toxorhynchites > Toxorhynchites rutilus. Next base: position 34,160,211 of record NC_073744.1, on the reverse strand, counting down.
TCGGTATTAGGTTTATATGCCTAAAGAGAAATTGTATACCACAAATATAGATCACGTACAATGTTGCATTGAAATCTGTATTTCCGAGCTAAAAATCTTATTGATTAGTAGTGAAAATAGAAAATCTGTATTGGAATTTGTATGACGGATTGTGCACCTGATAAGACTTTTGCATTATTTTGAATTAGATTTAAGTACGAAGTAATAATTACATACTTGTAGTAGAGTGTATATATTCTGCTTATCCATATTTTGAAGCTTGTGATCACTGATAGAGTTAGTCAGTACTTTCCTGATCAAGATTATTTTTCAATTTTCAGGCCTATGCTAAAAGTTTGCTGGGCAATTCTTTCCCGCACAGAGGTCTAATTTGATCAAAAATGTGTAACATCTTAGATTGAGAATTTTTGATACAGCGCGGACTCGATTATATACAGTTTCTGATTTCTTTTCACTATATATAATCGACTCCTGTATATAATCGAATCAAAAAAAAAATTTATTAATCGTTTTTTTTTTTGCATGTATTTTTCTTTTTGGAAAAAATGGAAAAAATCCTTCTACGCATATGTTCGAATTTCAACAATGACAGAGTTATAGAACTTTTTTTTTTGTTTCGGACTCTGTTGCCTCGAACTGGCTCTACATTAAAAAGTACGCTACGGAAGACGATTCAGTTGCTTTCATTTGAAAGATGAGAAAATTTGATACAGGATATCGTAGTGGAACATCTAAATTAATGGATTTTAATAACATTTTGGAAGTGGCAAACTTAAAAGTTAGTAATTGTTAATGTATTATTATTAATGTCAACCTGATTTTTTTTTTATTAAGCTGGATTGTTTCTATCAATCAAATTGAAGCTCTCTTACCGCTTTTCAATTTGTTCTTTGACACCCAACTTCTATCTATCTTAATTTGGCTGCAATATCGATATAATGAATTCTTGGTGAAAATTGTTTAGCAAAATCTTCAAAAATCACGATTTTTACTCCACTGTATATGAATTAGTCACTTAAATTACACCTTAACGTTGAAAGGTTACATTTCTTCTTGAAATAAGTCATATTTGAAACATAAAAAAAATATTTTTTTCAAACTGTATACAATCGAGTCCAAAATTGTATATAATCGAATCACATATAATCGAG